>NC_088401.1:5967796-6030296 GCF_034236695.1 Oncorhynchus nerka | reverse complement strand
TGAATCAGCTACCTAGAACCAAGCTGAATGTTTCTTCAGGATTGTGTGCTGTAGTGTTTCCCAACTCCAGTCCTCCAGTATCCCCAACAGCCCAACTCCGGTCCTCCAGTATCCCCAACAGCCCAACTCCGGTCCTCCAGTATCCCCAACAGCCCAACTCCGGTCCTCCAGTACCCCCATCAGCCCAACTCCAGTCCTCCAGTACCCCCATCAGCCCAACTCCAGTCCTCCAGTACCCCCAACAGTCCAACTCCGGTCCTCCAGTACCCCCAACAGTCCAACCCCAGTCCTCCAGTACCCCCATCAGCCCAACTCCAGTCCTCCAGTAACCCCATCAGCCCAACTCCAGTCCTCCAGTACCCCCATCAGCCCAACTCCAGTCCTCCAGTACCCCCATCAGCCCAACTCTGATGGGCTGTTGGGGGTACTGGAGGACTGGAGTTGGGAAAACACTGCTGTTCAGTATAGATGCAAACTGAAATAGCACCCTATTCCCTATGTAGTGCACTACTTTTGGCCAGAGCCCTGTGTAGGGAATAGAGAGTCATTTAGCACCAAAGTCTGTGTGTGTGTGTGTGTGTGTGTGTGTGTGTGTGTGTGTGTGTGTGTGTGTGTGTGTGTGTGTGTGTGTGTGTGTGTGTGTGTGTGTGTGTGTGTGTGTGTGTGTGTGTGTGTGTGTGTGTGTGTGTGTGTGTGTGTGTGTGTGTGTAGAATTGAACTCTATGAGCTAACAGAAGAAGGACAGTGTGCCACGACATTCTCCTGGTATTATTACCGTTTAAAATGGTGGGAGGAAATATTGTGTCTTTATTTTCTTTGACAGAATTATTTGTGTCATTCACACGTAGAATTACCGAGTTCCCACTTCCCTTCCCACAAACACATAAATGCTACTACGTTGTTTTGTTTCCCGTGTCTATGTGAAAGCCTCTCTTATTTGGGGGATTTGTTTTATTAATTTTTTATTCTCAATATTGTTATTTTTTGACAGTTTAAGGGACATTATCAGTAAACACCTTTTTAAGATTCAGACTGTTTATCTTTGTACGCATGTAATTAGTCCCAACAATTGTGACCACAGAACACTTTGTCACGGTACATGTATGTTAACATTTTCTGTATTGGTTAGACAGCATTGTTCCCCATTAAGTCTACTAGCATATGCAGGACAACAAATAAATGTAAATACAAAACTCACCTGTGTCCTGTCTGCTCTTCTCCTTCTACAAGATATTCGTGTCCCAAATGGCAACCTATTCCCTATATAGTGAACTACTGTAGCCTGGCACCTAGCCTGTTCCCACTCCCAGTCATGTGTCTAAGTGACATCTTCGTTCAACTTGAACATTCTATCACTAATGAGCTCGGGAGGATTTGATCCTGATTCGATCACCCTCACAGCTATAATCCAAACACAAAGATTATGCAAATGGCTATGTACTTTTTCCTGTATCCACAGAACACATTGGTATCCGGTTTCTAAGCAACCGTTGTCTTTGTCCAGATCAAAAGTTTCTAGCTCATGTTTACATTCTCAAACTAAATAGCTGGCTGTATGCTCCAATTCCAACCATAAAACGTCTTAGCTTTGATTTCAAGCCTTAAAATACAACAACTTGCCGAGCTAACAGCTAACTGTTTGTTTATAAATATTTATGTTATTTCCAATAACCAATTCGATATTAGATAGCTAGAACATAGCGGCCCCTTTGAAGGAAAACAACCTGTGGTTACCTAGGTTACCCAATCAGCTCACAACACATTTTCAAGTGCAATTTTCTCGTCTACTTGTTTCTGTCAATTACAAGACTACACTTAAGAAAAATATAACATGTCTAAAAAATAACTTTTCAACATTTTCTGCTCCCGAGCATTCTCACTAATTGGAAAAAAAGGTAATATTGTACGGTCCCCTTTTCATAACGGTGGTAGCAGCCAGGTGAGTGAATGTTAACTAGGAGTTTCCCACCTGAACATTAAATGTCTTACTGTACCTGTGATTAAACGTTTTCCACATTCATATCTACGTGTATCCTACTTAGACACCTGTCCCCATATAGTCCAAGCCTTCGCAGAATAGCCTGAAGGCTCTATTTCCCTACCTGGGAGTATTACAAACCGTAGGTCGGGATGTTTGACCTGGTTGGGCTCTTCTCAGAGGCTCTATTTCCCTACCTGGGAGTATTACAAACCGTAGGTTGGGATGTTTGACCTGGTTGGGCTCTTCTCAGAGGCTCTATTTCCCTACCTGGGAGTATTACAAACCGTAGGTCGGGATGTTTGACCTGGTTGGGCTCTTCTCAGAGGCTCTATTTCCCTACCTGGGAGTATTACAAACCGTAGGTCGGGATGTTTGACCTGGTTGCATGTTTACTGAACAAAAATATGAAAGCCATATGTAAAGTGTTGTAAAGTGTTGTAAAGCATCTCAGGGAAGCTCATCTGCATTGTTGTGAACAGAGTGCCCAATGGTTGGGTTATGGTATGGACAGGGATAAGCTACAGACAACAAACACAATTGCATTTTATCGATGTCATTTTGAATGCAAAGAGATTCCGTGACCAGATCCTGATGCACAATGTCGTGCCATTCATCTGCCAACATCACCTCATGTTTCAGCTTGATAACGCACGGCCCCATGTCGCAAGGATCTGTACACAATTCTTGGATGCTGAAAATGTCCCAGTTCTTCCGTGGCCTGCATACTCACCAGACATGTCACTTATTAAGCATGTTTGGGATGCTCTGGATCGATGTGTATGACAGCATGTCCCAGTTCTTCCGTGGCCTGCATACTCACTAGACATGTCACCTATTAAGCATGTTTGGTGTGGATGGACGTTTACGACGTGTGTGACAGCGTGTTCCAGTTCCCGCCAATATCCAGCAACTTCACACAGCCATTGAAGAGGAGTGGGACAACATTCCAACAGGCTACAATCAACAGCCTGATCAACTCTATGTGAAGGAGATGTGTCGCGCTGCAGGAGACAAATGGTGGTCACACCAGATACTGACTGGTGTTCTGATCCACGCCAGATACTGACTGGTTTTCTGATCCACACCAGATACTGACTGGTTTTCTGATCCACACCAGATACTGACTGGTTTTCTGTTCCACGCCCTACCTTTTTCTAAGGTATCTGTGACCAACAGATTCATATCTGTATTCCCAGTCATGTGAAATCCATAGATTAGGGCACAATTCATTTATTTCCATTGATTGATTGCCTCATATGTGAACTGTAACTCAGTCAAATCTTTGAAATTGTAGCATTTATATTTTTGTTCATGTAGGTTGAACAACACAACAACTTTTCGGCATGCTTAGTTATTTCTGTATAGCAAAAGAAATGGACGACAAAGTTGGCTCTTTTACACAGGGTGTCAATGGGAAAGAATGTTTGCACAGCACGCATAAAGCAACTATTTCTGTCTTACAATCTCTCTCCACCAGGTGTAGCACTTCTATCATCCTTTAAAAAACAAGAAATGGACAGTGACGGGGGTAAGGGGGAGATACCTAGTCATTTTTTTCGTCGTCATTGCATGCGATCATCATTCTCAAAGCCGCTGATCACTTTAGCACCACCCTAAAAAACAGATTCAAATTCGACACAAACCTTCCAATAGGTATGTAATGACACATTATAGAAACTCTTTATAGTGTTTTATTTACATTTTAGAGGTGATAAGGTGATAAGTTGGACAGATCGAGTGAAAAAAAGCAATTTTTCCATACCAACATCTCTCCTTCTCACTATCACGCATTAGTTTCGCTTCCCCACCTGCCATTTTTTTAAATACCCGACGGGGCTCATTGCCTTGTTGAATTATGCAGAAACAGGCAGCTTGAGGGTCATGTAATTGATTCTGTTGGAAAAGGGGAAAAATTGTGCTTTACAATGGTATTGACATTACAGTTGATCTGGAAGTATTATGTTTTTGGGGCGCTAAAATAAGAGCAATTGTACGGACCAAGGCGATGTACGAGTTTACATTAACTACGTTAAAAAATGTTCACGTGTAAACATTCAGTGGACGGGCTATTTTGAAAATATGATTATATTAAATTCATGCACAATTCTGAGAATATTTATTTGTAGATTACAATTTTAATGGTTTGGCATTATAAGAAGTTGTGTGAAAATATATTTAGACATTTTCATGGATAACATTAGCATAATGTTTTCTGTTAGAGAGTGGAGAAAAGGAGAGGAGGAAGACTGGATAGAAAGAAGAGTGAAAGAGATAGAGGAGGAAAGGTAAAGATATGATTACAAAGCCTGCCAATTTATTATTCCAAACAATGTTTGAGATAAAATACAAAAATGAGGCAAGCAATGGGAATCTGATAACCGAAGTATTATATCTAATAGTGTACTATTTATTATTAAAGATTGGAAGAAGGAAAGATTAAGGGAGTAAAAAGAGTGAAGTGAGGAGAGTGTGGAAGAGTGAGGTGGCAAGGTGAAGAGAAGGAAAGGAAGAAAGAGCAGGAAGACGATTGGAGAAAGAGCAGGAAGACGATTGGAGAAAGAGCAGGAAGACGATTGGAGAAAGAGCAGGAAGACGATTGGAGAAAGAGCAGGAAGACGATTGGAGAAAGAGCAGGAAGACGATTGGAGAAAGAGCAGGAAGATGAGTGGAGAAAGAGCTGGAAGACGATTGGAGAAAGAGCAGGAAGACGATTGGAGAAAGAGCAGGTAGACGATTAGAGAAAGAGCAGGAAGACGATTGGAGAAAGAGCAGGAAGACGATTGGAGAAAGAGCAGGAAGACGATTGGAGAAAGAGCCTGAAGACGAGTGGAGAAAGAGCAGGAAGACGATTGGAGAAGGAACAGGAAGACGATTGGAGAAAGAGCAGGAAGACGATTGGAGAAAGAGCAGGAAGACGATTGGAGAAAGAGCAGGAAGACGATTGGGGAAAGAGCAGGAAGACGATTGGAGAAAGAGCAGGAAGACGATTGGAGAAAGAGCAGGAAGATGATTGGAGGAAAATGAAAAAGTTTAAGAGTAAGAGTGACACAAGGAGAGTGAAGAAGAGCAGACAGAGGAGGTACAATGACTCTTTCCCAGAAACAGAAATGCCATTTTAATGACAACATGATGAGAGAATGTCCATTTATACGCTCAGGTCAAGACGATAGAATGGTTCACTGCACCCTTTGTCATTCCTCTTTTTCAATAGGCTGCCGGAGAAGAACGGCAGTGGTAGAACATCAGCAGACAAACAAAGCATAAAGCCTCTCTGATTGGCCGTGTTAGTATGTCCTCTGCCACCACATTCTTCAAGAAGGTAGAGCCTTCCCAAGAAGAATATGGTTTAGCTGTGTTGGTTTGCCCTCTGCAACCACATTCTTCAAGAAGGTAGAGCCTTCCCAAGAAGAATATGGTTTAGCTGTGTTGGTTTGCCCTCTGTCACCACATTCTTCAAGAAGGTAGAGCCTTCCCAAGAACAATATGGTTTAGCTGTGTTGGTTTGCCCTCTGTCACCATATTCTTCAAGAAGGTAGAGCCTTCCCAAGAACAATATGGTTTAGCTGTGTTGGTTTGTCCTCTGTCACCATATTCTTCAAGAAGGTAGAGCCTTCCCAAGAACAATATGGTTTAGCTGTGTTGGTTTGCCCTCTGTCACCACATTCCTCAAGAAGGTAGAGCCTTCCCAAGAATAATATGGTTTAACTGTGTTGGTTTGTCCTCTGTCACCATATTCTTCAAGAAGGTAGAGCCTTCCCAAGAACAATATGGTTTAGCTGTGGAGGAGGGTTTCTTTGCACACCACACTATCCGACACAATCATAGTTACAGATCTATGGACTGCACAGCACAACTGACACGGAAGCTTTATGAGCCGAAGTGTACATGTGCTAGGACAAAATGTGACGCCACAGTAACGTGTTAGTAACATGGGCAACTACTTCGGTAACACAGGACCTAGACCAGGTTGAATGCATCCAATCATAGACATAGACATGTAATGCTGCTGCCAGTAGTAGTCAGATATTGTAAGATATATGGTGGCAACACATCTGTGGAAACAAAACTGCTTGATTTTGTTGAATTGAAAGGAGAAACAGCAGAGGAGATTGCAGCTGAGGTCCTGGTGGTCATCCAAAAATGTAACCTGCAAAACAAAGTCGTGGCCTTCTCTGCCGACAACACTTTTGTTTTTGCATTATTTAAACCAAATTGAACATGTTTAATTATTTATTTAAGGCTAAATTGATTTTATTGATGTATTATATTAAGTTGAAATAATTGTTCATTCAGTATTGTTGTAATTGTCATTATTACAACAAACAAACAAAAATGATCGGCCGATTAATCGGTATCAAACTTTTTTTTTGGTCCTCCAATAATCGGTATCGGCGTTGAAAAGTAATAATCGGTCCAATGTCCATACCAAAGTTAACAATGCTCTGCAGTGATTGGCTGAGGTTGTCCACATCATTCATAACAGTGGGAGGTGATTGGCTGAGGTTGTCCACATCATTCATAACAGTGGGAGGTGATTGGCTGAGGTTGTCCACATCATTAATAACAGTGGGAGGTGATTGGCTGAGGTTGTCCACATCATTCATAACAGTGGGAGGTGATTGGCTGAGGTTGTCCACATCATTCATAATAACAGTGGGAGGTGATTGGCTTAGGTTGTCCTGCCCACATCATTCATAACAGCGGGAGGTGATTGGCTTAGGTTGTCCTGCCCACATCATTCTTAACAGTGGGAGGTGATTGGCTTAGGTTGTCCTGCCCACATCATTCATAACAGTGGGAGGTGATTGGCTGAGGTTGTCCACATCATTCATAACAGTGGGAGGTGATTGGCTTAGGTTGTCCTGCCCACATCATTCATAACAGTGGGAGGTGATTGGCTTAGGTTGTCCTGCCCACATCATGCCTTTCTAAGGTCTTCGAAAGCCAAGTCAACAAACAGATTACCGACCATTTCGAATCTCACCATACCTTCTCTGCTATGCAATCTGGTTTCAGAGCTGGTCATGGGTGCACCTCAGCCACGCTCAAGGTCCTAAACGATATCTTAACCGCCATCGATAAGAAACATTACTGTGCAGCCGTATTCATTGATCTGGCCAAGGCTTTCGACTCTGTCAACCACCACATCCTCATCGGCAGACTCGACAGCCTTGGTTTCTCAAATGATTGCCTCGCCTGGTTCACCAACTACTTCTCTGATAGAGTTCAGTGTGTCAAATCGGAGGGTCTGCTGTCCGGACCTCTGGCAGTCTCTATGGGGGTGCCACAGGGTTCAATTCTTGGACCGACTCTCTTCTCTGTATACATCAATGAGGTCGCTCTTGCTGCTGGTGAGTCTCTGATCCACCTCTACGCAGACGACACCATTCTGTATACTTCCGGCCCTTCTTTGTACACTGTGTTAACAACCCTCCAGGCAAGCTTCAATGCCATACAACTCTCCTTCCGTGGCCTCCAATTGCTCTTAAATACAAGTAAAACTAAATGCATGCTCTTCAACCGATCGCTACCTGCACCTACCCGCCTGTCCAACATCACTACTCTGGACGGCTCTGACTTAGAATACGTGGACAACTACAAATACTTAAGTGTCTGGTTAGACTGTAAACTCTCCTTCCAGACCCATATCAAACATCTCCAATCCAAAGTTAAATCTAGAATTGGCTTCCTATTTCGCAACAAAGCATCCTTCACACATGCTGCCAAACATACCCTTGTAAAATTGACCATCCTACCAATCCTCGACTTTGGCGATGTCATTTACAAAATAGCCTCCAATACCCTACTCAACAAATTGGATGCAGTCTATCACAGTGCTATCCGTTTTGTCACCAAAGCCCCATATACTACCCACCATTGCGACCTGTACGCTCTCGTTGGCTGGCCCTCGCTTCATACTCGTCGCCAAACCCACTGGCTCCATGTCATCTACAAGACCCTGCTAGGTAAAGTCCCCCTTATCTCAGCTCGCTGGTCACCATAGCATCTCCCACCTGTAGCACACGCTCCAGCAGGTATATCTCTCTAGTCACCCCCAAAACCAATTATTTCTTTGGCCGCCTCTCCTTCCAGTTCTCTGCTGCCAATGACTGGAACGAACTACAAAAATCTCTTAAATTGGAAACACTTATCTCCCTCACTAGCTTTAAGCACCAACTGTCAGAGCATCTTACAGATTACTGCACCTGTACATAGCCCACCTATAATTTAGCCCAAACAACTACCTCTTTCCCAACTGTATTTAATTTATTTATTTATTTTGCTCCTTTGCACCCCATTATTTTTATTTCTACTTTGCACATTCTTCCATTGCAAAACTACCATTCCAGTGTTTTACTTGCTATATTGTATTTACTTTGCCACCATGGCCTTTTTTGCCTTTACCTCCCTTCTCACCTAATTTGCTCACATTGTATATAGACTTGTTTTTTTTACTGTATTATTGACTGTATGTTTGTTTTACTCCATGTGTAACTCTGTGTCGTTGTATGTGTCGAACTGCTTTGCTTTATCTTGGCCAGGTCGCAATTGTAAATGAGAACTTGTTCTCAACTTGCTTACCTGGTTAAATAAAGGTGAAATAAATAAATAAATAAATAAAAATTCATAACAGTGGGAGGTGATTGGCTTAGGTTGTCCTACCCACATCATTCATAACAGTGGGAGGTGATTGGCTTAGGTTGTCCTGCCCACATCATTCATAACAGTGGGAGGTGATTGGCTTAGGTTGTCCTGCCCACATCATTCATAACAGTGGGAGGTGATTGGCTTAGGTTGTCCTGCCCACATCATTCATAACAGTGGGAGGTGATTGGCTTAGGTTGTCCTGCCCACATCATTCATAACAGTGGGAGGTGATTGGCTTAGGTTGTCCTGCCCACATCATTCATAACAGTGGGAGGTGATTGGCTTAGGTTGTCCTGCCCACATCATTCATAACAGTGGGAGGTGATTGGCTTAGGTTGTCCTGCCCACATCATTCATAACAGCGGGAGGTGATTGGCTTAGGTTGTCCTGCCCACATCATTCTTAACAGTGGGAGGTGATTGGCTTAGGTTGTCCTGCCCACATCATTCATAACACGGCCAGAACAGCTTTGGATATGATTCCCCTTGATGTTGAGTACCTGCTCACAAAGATATTTTCATATTTTCACCGTCAGAGTAGAAAGACTGAAGAGCTTTTGTGAGTTTGTTGGCCAGGAGTACCATAACATTTTAGGACCCATTAATGTTCGCTGGCTGTCCCTGCTCCCTGCTCTAGAAAGAGTGCTGAAAAGGTATGCGCCATTGAAATCCTTTTTTCTTTCTGAAGACAAATAGCCTGTTGTCTTGCTAACAATGTTCGAAGATCCACTGACTGAACTTTGGCTGGCCTTTGTCCATGGAAACTTGACCGTATTCAGTGACACGATCGAGATGCTTAAAGGCCAGGACCACTGTGCTGTGGAGTCCGCTGCAATCCTGAGCTGAGGCAAAATTGACTGCAAGACGTGACGACAACTTCATTCCAGTTTTGGTCAGAGGACTTCTGAGAGAGCTGGAGGACAATGGAGACATGTCTAGAGAGAGCTTTCTCAAAACATCCCAATCATTCTTCACTACGGCTGTGAACTACTTGCAAGCATTGGTGAAAGCACACAGATAATAATAATCAAAAGATGTACATGGTCTCCTTTTAAAAAGGCAACCTCTGCGTGAAGACATCCAGAAGGCAGCAGGCACACTGCAGGAAAAATGCCCCAATGGGACCATCAATGAGGATGTATTGTGTGACGAGGTTACTGGCCTGCAAGAGTTCCTAAAGGGGGGGGGGATCGCTTGAAGAATGGAAAACATCTGAGACACCGCTCAGTCAGAGATGGAGCACGGTGGTTACCCACTTCAAAGAGAACGACATCCCACACACTAGCCTGGCTAGATTAGCGTCTGTTGTCATGTGCTTACCTGGAAATAATGCACCAGTCGAGAGAGTGTTCTCCCAAATGAATTATATATATGGACGGCAGCAAGAAATAGGTTCACTGTTCCTACCACCAAGGCCATGCTTATTGTGAAGACAAACTTCAGCCTCCCCTGCCAAGAGTTCATGGAGAAGCTGGCCAAAGACAGAGCAATCCTGAATAAGATACATTCTTCTGAGAAATATACAGATTAGGTTGGTATAAGTGGTAACTACATAATATATTATCATCATTGTCTTATTTCTTTATTATGTTGTTAAGTATTTCACTATTGTCTGTTTTTTCAATTTTGCTCATGTCCTCTTCTGCTCTGATTCTAGCAAGACCACTGAATGGCTGTTCAGATCGGATAGCAACCAAGCTATATAAGATAACCACCAAGCTAAATAAGATAGCAACCAAGCTATATAAGAGAACAACCAAACTAAATAAGATAGCAACCAAGCTAAATAAGATAGCAACAAAGCTATATAAGATAACCACCAAGCTAAATAAGATAGCAACCAAGCTATATAAGAGAACAACCAAACTAAATAAGATAGCAACCAAGCTAAATAAGATCGCAACAGCTATATAAGAGAGCAACCAAGCTAAATAAGATAGCAACCAAGCTAAATAAGATAACAACCAAGCTATACAAGATAGCAACCAAGCTAAATAAGATTGCAACCAAGCTATACAAGATAGCAACCAAGCTAAATAAGATAGCAACCAAGCTTTAAAAGATAGCAACCAAGCTATATAAGAGAGCAACCAAGCTATATAAGAGAGCAACCAAGCTTTACAAGATAGCAACCAAGCTAAATAAGATAGCAACAGCATTCATTGCATCATTGTGCTTTCAACCAAACATTTGAGTTAATTAATTACCTCAATCAATCGTTTAATTACTTAACAGATTTTCAATTCCCAACTGTGAGTTTAATAATTCATTATTCATCTCCAAAATTGCAGAATAAGCAACAAAACAACTGGTGTGTGTGTGTGTGTGTGTGTGTGTGTGTGTGTGTGTGTGTGTGTGTGTGTGTGTGTGTGTGTGTGTGTGTGTGTGTGTGTGTGTGTGTGTGTGTGTGTGTGTGTGTGTGTGTGTGTGTGTGTGTGTGTGTGTGTTGAACAGTTTATCACAAAAGAGGAAATGTTTTACATTTCAATGCACAGTTAATTGATAGCGCCTATTTAAATCAGGGTCAATAACTCAAGTGGTGAAGTTTAATGTCTGGTTTTAGGCTCCTATAACAGGTTGTAGCGAGATGAAAACTGATATCTTCATATCATGTTGGATTGGGATTCTTAGTCGAATAACCTAGTGGTTTATATTTATGCTCAGAAAAGGGAGGCGATGAGGATATCTTACACACTCCCATTAACCTCTCCTGTCTCCCCAAGTGTGCACTCGTTCACTTCCCTTCACTGAACTGAAAGGAAATGACTGGCATATGGAAACTCCATTTAGGCCATGCCAACACCAATCCAATGATTTTACATTTAGTGAACAAGTGCACACTTCAGCAGGAAGGAGAAAGTATTGGGATTAAACCCTTACATTGTACTAGCCAACCAGGGTTTTCCCTCACTAGCTAAATGTAGTAGAGGCTGGTGAACCCCCTCTAACCCTCCTCATTAGCTAAATGTAGTAGAGGCAGGTGAATCCCCTCTAACCCTCCTCATTAGCTAAATGTGGTAGAGGCTGGTGAACCCCCTGGAACCCTCCTCATTAGCTAAACGTGGTAGAGGCAGGTGAATCCCCCTCTAACCCTCCTCATTAGCTAAATGTGGTAGAGGCTGGTGAATCCCCCTCTAACCCTCCTCATTAGCTAAATGTGGTAGAGGCTGGTGAACCCCCCTCTAACCCTCCTCATTAGCTAAATGTGGTAGAGGCAGGTGAATCCCCCTGGAACCCTCCTCATTAGCTAAATGTGGTAGAGGCTGGTGAACCCCCCTCTAACCCTCCTCATTAGCTAAATGTGGTAGAGGCAGGTGAAACCCCCTGTCCACATCACCAACAAACTGTCATGGTCCAAACACACCAAGAAAGTTGTGAAGAGGGCACGACAACGCCTTTTCCCCCTCAGGAGACAAAAAATATTTGGCATGTGTCCCCAGATCCTCAAAGAATTCTACAGCTGCACCATCGAGAGCATCCTGACAGGTTGGATCACCGCCTGGTATGGCAACTGCTCGGCCTCCGACCGTAAGGAGCTACAGAGGGTAATGTGGACAGCCCAGTACATCACTGGGGCCAAGCTTCCTGCCATCCAGGACTTATATACCAGGTGGTGGTGTGTACAGCCCAGTACATCACTGGGGAACTTCCTGCCATCCAGGACCTCTATACCAGGTGGTGGTGTGTACAGCCCAGTACATCACTGGGGCCAAGCTTCCTGCCATCCAGGACCTCTATACCAGGTGGTGGTGTGTATAGCCCAGTACATCACTGGGGCCAAGCTTCCTGCCATCCAGGACCTCTATACCAGGTGGTGGTGTGTATAGCCCAGTACATCACTGGGGCCAAGATTCCTGCCATCCAGGACCTCTATACCAGGTGGTGGTGTGTATAACCCAGTACATCACTGGGGCCAAGATTCCTGCCATCCAGTTCTTCTATACTTGGAAGTGTTGTTTTTACATTGCTGTTTATTACCTATGCATAGTCACTTTACCCCTAACTACATGTACAAATGACCTCGACTAACCTGTTCACCCGCACATTGACTCTGTACCGGTACCCCCTGTATATAGCCTCCACATTGACTCTGTACCGGTAAATATAGTCTCCAGACTCTGTAGGTGATATAGTCTCCACATTGACTCTGTACCAGTACCCCCTGTATATAGTCTCCACATTGACTCTGTACTACCCCTGTATATAGCCTCCACATTGACTCTGTACCGGTACCCCCTGTATATAGTCTCCACATTGACTCTGTACCGGTACCCCCTGTATATAGTCTCCACATTGACTCTGTAAACCCCCTGTATATAGTCTCCACATTGACTCTGTACCGTAATACCCTGTATATAGCCTCCACATTGACTCTGTACCGGTACCCCCTGTATATAGCCTCCACATTGACTCTGTACCGGTACCCCATGTATATAGTCTCCACATTGACTCTGTACCGGTACCCCCTGTATATAGTCTCCACATTGACTCTGTACCGGTACCCCCTGTATATAGCCTCCACATTGACTCTGTACCGGTACCCCCTGTATATAGTCTCCACATTGACTCTGTACTGGTACCCCCTGTATATAGTCTCCACATTGACTCTGTACCGGTACCCCCTGTATATAGTCTCCACATTGACTCTGTACCGGTACCCCCTGTATATAGTCTCCACATTGACTCTGTACCGGTACCCCCTGTATATAGTCTCCACATTGACTCTGTACCAGTACCCCTGTATATAGCCTCCACATTGACTTGGTATCGGTACCCCCCTGTATATAGCCTCCACATTGACTTGGTGCTCGGTACCCCCTGTATATATCCTCCACATTGACTCTGGTATATAGTCACATTGACTCTGTACCGTAATACCCTGTATATAGCCTCCACATTGACTCTGTACCGTACCCCTGTATATAGCCTCCACATTGACTCTGTACCGGTACCCCCTGTATATAGTCTCCACATTGACTCTGTACCGGTACCCCTGTATATAGTCTCCACATTGACTCTGTACCGGTACCCCCTGTATATAGCCTCCACATTGACTCTGTACCGGTACCCCTGTATATAGCTCCACATTGACTCTGTCCAGGTACCCCTATACTCAGGTTGACTCTGTGTGTACCCCCTGTACATCACTTGACTCTGGGCCCCCTGTATATAGCCTCCCATTGACTCAGGACCCCTGTATATAGTCTCAGGTTGACTCTGTGGTACCCCCTGTATATAGTCTCCACATTGACTCTGTATCAGTACCCCCTGTATATAGCCTCCACATTGACTTGTATCGGTACCCCCTGTATATAGCCTCCACATTGACTTGGTATCGGTACCCCCTGTATATAGCCTCCACATTGACTCTGTATTACCCCCTGTATATAGCCTCCACATTGACTCTGTGCCGGTACCCCCTGTATATAGCCTCCACATTGACTCTGTACCGGTACCCCCTGTATATAGCCTCCACATTGACTCTGTACCGGTACCCCCTGTATATAGCCTCCACATTGACTCTGTACCGGTACCCCTGTATATAGCCTCCACATTGACTCTGTACCGGTACCCCCTGTATATAGCCTCCACATTGACTCTGTACCGGTACCCCCTGTATATAGTCTCCACATTGACTCTGTACCGGTACCCCCTGTATATAGCCTCCACATTGACTCTGTACCGGTACCCCCTGTATATAGTCTCCACATTGACTCTGTACCGGTACCCCTGTATACAGTCTCCACATTGACTCTGTACCAGTACCCCTGTATATAGCCTCCACATTGACTTGGTATCGGTACCCCCTGTATATAGCCTCCACATTGACTCTGTACCGGTACCCCCTGTATATAGCCTCCACATTGACTTGGTATCGGTACCCCCTGTATATAGCCTCCACATTGACTTGGTATCGGTACCCCCTGTATATAGCCTCCACATTGACTTGGTATCGGTACCCCCTGTATATAGCCTCCACATTGACTCTGTACCGTAATACCCTGTATATAGCCTCCACATTGACTGTACCGGTACCCCCTGTATATAGCCTCCACATTGACTCTGTACCGGTACCCCCTGTATATAGCCTCCACATTGACTCTGTACCGGTACCCCCTGTATATAGCCTCCACATTGACTCTGTACCGGTACCCCCTGTATAAAGCCTCCACATTGACTCTGTACCGGTACCCCCTGTATATAGCCTCCACATTGACTCTGTACCGGTACCCCCTGTATATAGCCTCCACATTGACTCTGTACCGGTACCCCCTGTATATAGTCTCCACATTGACTTGGTATCGGTACCCCCTGTATATAGCCTCCACATTGACTCTGTACCGGTACCCCCTGTATATAGCCTCCACATTGACTCTGTACTGGTACCCCCTGTATATAGTCTCCATATTGACTCTGTACTGGTACCCCCTGTATATAGCCTCCACAGTGACTCTGTACTGGTACCCCCTGTATATAGCCTCCACATTGACTCTGTACCAGTACCCCCCTGTATATAGCCTCCACATTGACTTGGTATCGGTACCCCCTGTATATAGCCTCCACATTGACTCTGTACCGGTACCCCCTGTATATAGTCTCCACATTGACTCTGTACCGGTACCCCCTGTATATAGTCTCCACATTGACTCTGTACCAGTACCCCCTGTATATAGCCTCCACATTGACTTGGTATCGGTACCCCCTGTATATAGCCTCCACATTGACTTGGTATCGGTACCCCCTGTATATAGCCTCCACATTGACTCTGTACCGGTACCCCCTGTATATAGCCTCCACATTGACTCTGTGCCGGTACCCCCTGTATATAGCCTCCACATTGACTCTGTACCGGTACCCCCTGTATATAGCCTCCACATTGACTCTGTACCGGTACCCCCTGTATATAGCCTCCACATTGACTCTGTACCGGTACCCCCTGTATATAGCCTCCACATTGACTCTGTACCGGTACCCCCTGTATATAGCCTCCACATTGACTCTGTACCGGTACCCCTGTATATAGTCTCCACATTGACTCTGTACCGGTACCCCCTGTATATAGCCTCCACATTGACTCTGTACCGGTACCCCCCTGTATATAGTCTCCACATTGACTCTGTACCGGTACCCCCTGTATACAGTCTCCACATTGACTCTGTACCAGTACCCCCTGTATATAGCCTCCACATTGACTTGGTATCGGTACCCCCTGTATATAGCCTCCACATTGACTTGGTATCGGTACCCCCTGTATATAGCCTCCACATTGACTTGGTATCGGTACCCCCTGTATATAGCCTCCACATTGACTTGGTATCGGTACCCCCTGTATATAGCCTCCACATTGACTTGGTATCGGTACCCCCTGTATATAGCCTCCACATTGACTCTGTACCGTAATACCCTGTATATAGCCTCCACATTGACTGTACCGGTACCCCCTGTATATAGCCTCCACATTGACTCTGTACCGGTACCCCCTGTATATAGCCTCCACATTGACTCTGTACCGGTACCCCCTGTATATAGCCTCCACATTGACTCTGTACCCCCCTGTATATAGCCTCCACATTGACTCTGTACCGGTACCCCCTGTATATAGCCTCCACATTGACTCTGTACCGGTACCCCCTGTATATAGCCTCCACATTGACTCTGTACCGGTACCCCCTGTATATAGTCTCCACATTGACTTGGTATCGGTACCCCCTGTATATAGCCTCCACATTGACTCTGTACCGGTACCCCCTGTATATAGCCTCCACATTGACTCTGTACTGGTACCCCCTGTATATAGTCTCCATATTGACTCTGTACTGGTACCCCCTGTATATAGCCTCCACAGTGACTCTGTACTGGTACCCCCTGTATATAGCCTCCACATTGACTCTGTACCAGTACCCCCTGTATATAGCCTCCACATTGACTTGGTATCGGTACCCCCTGTATATAGTCTCCACATTGACTCTGTACTGGTACCCCCTGTATATAGCCTCCACATTGACTTGGTATCGGTACCCCCTGTATATAGTCTCCACATTGACTCTGTACTGGTACCCCCTGTACCTCCACATTGACTTGGTAGGGAGGTAACCTGTATATAGCCTCCACATTGACTTGGTATCGGGACCCCTGATATAGCCTCCACATTGACTTGGTATCGGGAGGACCCAGCACCACTGATATAGCCTCCACATTGACTTGTATCAGCACCCCCTGATATAGTCTCCACATTGACTCTGTACTGGTACCCCTGTAGCACCACATTGACTTGGTATCGGTACCCCCTGATATAGCCTCCACATTGACTTGGTATCGGTACCAGCATATAGCCTCCACATTGACTTGGTATCGGTACCCCCTGTATATAGCCTCCACATTGACTTGGTATCACCCCCTGTATATAGCCTCCACATTGACTTGCACCACCCCCTGATAGCCTCCACATTGACTTGGTAGGAATATAGCCCCACATTGACTTGGATCGGTACCCCCTGTATATAGCCTCCACATTGACTCTGTACCACCCCTGATATAGCCTCCACATTGACTTGGGTACCCCTGTATATAGCCTCCACATTGACTCTGTACTGGTACCCCCACTGTATATAGCCTCCACATTGACTTGGTAGGTACCCCTGTATATAGCCTCCACATTGACTTGGTATCGGTACCCTGATGGAGCCTCCACATTGACTCTGTACCGAAACCAGTATATAGCCTCCACATTGACTCTGAAGGTATAGCCTCCACATTGACTTGGTAACCCCCTGTAGCAGACTCATTATTGATTTTATTGTGTTTATTGTTTATTTTTTACTTTACTTTATATAGTAAATATTTTCTTAACTCTATTTTCTTAATTTTGATGGTTAAGGGCTTGTAGGTAACCATGTGATTTTCACCTTATTTTGTCTGTCATAGTTGAAGGTAGATGAAACCAGCTGGCCCACTGATGGAAGGGGAGAACTTGAAACCTAAATACTTTTTTTTGCCCCACTGATGTGACAAATTTGATGACTTGATGTGATTTAACCAGCACCCCCACTGATGGAGCTGAGGAAACCAGCACCACTGATGCATTGCTTGCTCTTTAGGGAGGCTGGGTATCTGTAACCAGCACCACCTGATTTAATGGAGACCGATAGTCATGAATTTGTAATAAGAACCACTGATGTTGTGGGAGTTGTTCATCCTCCTTTTCCTTGCACCTTCATCAGTGATGGGTTTTCTCCCCTTCAGTGGTGCTGGTTTCCTCCCTCCATCAGTGGTGCTGGTTCAGCACTGGTTTCATCAGTGATGCTGGTTTCCTCCCCTTCATGAGAGGAGAACCAGCACCACTGATGGAGCTGGTCTGTAGGATTAATTTCCAGCACCACTGATGATCCAGGAAATCCAATACACCAAACTTTTTCTAAGGACATCTCAGCACCACTGATGGAGGGAACAATGTTTTCTATGTATTCATGATTAAAATATTCCCTTTAGTCAATAACAGCTTCTACACACATCATGGCCACATGTTGGACTGATTTTTTTAAATCGAGTTTATGGGGGTGATGCTGTCATTCCAATAGATTTCATTTCATGCTAATTTGTCAAAGTGATCCATTAGAAAGATGGTGCTGTTCATCACTGATGTTCACAGGACTCTTCTAATGCTATGTTGAAACAGCACCACTGATGGAGGGAGGAAACCAGCACCACTAATGAAGGGGAGGAAACCAGCACCACTGATGGAGGAGAGGAAAACCATCACCACTGTTGGAGGGAGGAAACCAGCACCACTGATGAAGGGAGGAAACCAGCACCACTGACGGAGGGAAGAAACCAGCACCACTGATGGAGGGAGGAAACCAGCACCACTGATGGAGGGAGGAAACCAGCACCACTGATGGAGGGAGGAAACCAGCACCACTGATGGAGGGAGGAAAACCAGCACCACTGATGGAGGGAGGAAACCAGCACCACTGATGAAGGGAGGAAACCAGCACCACTGATGGAGGGAGGAAACCAGCACCACTGATGAAGGGAGGAAAACCAGCACCACTGATGGAGGGAGGAAACCAGCACCACTGATGGAGGGAGGAAACCAGCACCACTGATGAAGGGAGGAAACCAGCACCACTGATGGATGAGAGGAAACCAGCACCACTTATGGAGGGAGGAAACCAGCACCACTGATGGAGGGAGGAAACCAGCACCACTGATGGAGGGAGGACACCAGCACCACCACTGATGAAGGGGAGGAAACCAGCACCACTGATGAAGGAGGAAACCAGCACCACTGATGGAGGGAGGAAACCAGCACCACTGATGAAGGAGGAAACCAGCACCACTGATGGAGGGAGGAAACCAGCACCACTGATGGAGGGAGGAAACCAGCACCACTGATGGAGGGAGGAAACCAGCACCACTGATGGAGGGAGGAAACCAGCACCACTGATGGAGGGAGGAAACCAGCACCACTGATGGAGGGAGGAAACCAGCACCACTGATGAAGGAGGAAACCAGCACCACTGATGAAGGGAGGAAACCAGCACCACTGATGGAGGAGGAAACCAGCACCACTGATGAAGGGAGGAAAACCAGCACCACTGATGGAGGGAGGAAACCAGCACCACTGATGGAGGGAGGAAACCAGCACCACTGATGAAGGGAGGAAACCAGCACCACTGATGGATGAGAGGAAACCAGCACCACTTATGGAGGGAGGAAACCAGCACCACTGATGGAGGGAGGAAACCAGCACCACTGATGGAGGGAGGACACCAGCACCACCACTGATGAAGGGGAGGAAACCAGCACCACTGATGAAGGAGGAAACCAGCACCACTGATGGAGGGAGGAAACCAGCACCACTGATGAAGGAGGAAACCAGCACCACTGATGAAGGAGGAAACCAGCACCACTGATGGAGGGAGGAAACCAGCACCACTGATGGAGGGAGGAAACCAGCCCCACTGATGGAGGGAGGAAACCAGCACCACTGATGGAGGGAGGAAACCAGCACCACTGATGGAGGGAGGAAACCAGCACCACTGATGAAGGGAGGAAACCAGCACCACTGATGGAGGAGAGGAAACCAGCACCACTGATGGAGGGAGGAAACCAGCACCACTGATGGAGGGAGGACACCAGCACCACCACTGATGAAGGGGAGGAAACCAGCACCACTGATGAAGGAGGAAACCACCACCACTGATGGAGGAGAGGAAAACCATCACCACTGATGGAGGAAACCAGCACCACTGATGGAGGGAGGAAACCAGCACCACTGATGGAGGGAGGAAACCAGCACCACTGATGAAGGGAGGAAAACCAGCACCACTGATGAAGGGAGGAAGCCAGCACCACTGATGAAGGGAGGAAAACCAGCACCACTGATGAAGGAGGAAATCAGCACCACTGATGGAGGGAGGAAACCAGCACCACTGATTAAGGAGGAAACCAGCACCACGGATGGAGGGAGGAAACCAGCACCACTGATGGAGGGAGGAAACCAGCACCACTGATGAAGGAGGAAACCAGCACCACGGATGGAGGGAGGAAACCAGCACCACTGATGGAGGGAGGAAACCAGCACCAGTGATGAAGGGAGGACCCCAGCACCATTGATGGAGGGAGGAAACCAACACCACTGATGGAGGGAGGAAAACCAGCACCACTGATGAAGGAGGAAACCAGCACCACTGATGGAGGGAGGAAACCAGCACCACTGATGAAGGAGGAAACCAGCACCACGGATGGAGGGAGGAAACCAGCACCACTGATGGAGGGAGGAAACCAGCACCACTGATGAAGGAGGAAACCAGCAGCACGGATGGAGGGAGGAAACCAGCACCACTGATGGAGGGTGGAAACCAGCACCACTGATGAAGGGAGGACCCCAGCACCACTGATGGAGGGAGGAAACCAGCACCACTGATGGAGGGAGGAAACCAGCACCACTGATGGAGGAGAGGAAACCAGCACCACTGATGAAGGGAGGAACCCAGCACCACTGATGGAGGGAGGAAACCAGCACCACTGATGGAGGGAGGAAACCAGCACCACTGATGGAGGGAGGAAACCAGCACCACTGATGAAGGGAGGAAAACCAGCACCACTGATGAAGGGAGGAAGCCAGCACCACTGATGAAGGGAGGAAAACCAGCACCACTGATGAAGGAGGAAATCAGCACCACTGATGGAGGGAGGAAACCAGCACCACTGATTAAGGAGGAAACCAGCACCACGGATGGAGGGAGGAAACCAGCACCACTGATGGAGGGAGGAAACCAGCACCACTGATGAAGGAGGAAACCAGCACCACGGATGGAGGAGGAAACCAGCACCACTGATGGAGGGAGGAAACCAGCACCAGTGATGAAGGGAGGACCCCAGCACCATTGATGGAGGGAGGAAACCAACACCACTGATGGAGGGAGGAAAACCAGCACCACTGATGAAGGAGGAAACCAGCACCACTGATGGAGGGAGGAAACCAGCACCACTGATGAAGGAGGAAACCAGCACCACGGATGGAGGGAGGAAACCAGCACCACTGATGGAGGGAGGAAACCAGCACCACTGATGAAGGAGGAAACCAGCAGCACGGATGGAGGGAGGAAACCAGCACCACTGATGGAGGGAGGAAACCAGCACCACTGATGAAGGGAGGACCCCAGCACCACTGATGGAGGGAGGAAACCAGCACCACTGATGGAGGGAGGAAACCAGCACCACTGATGGAGGAGAGGAAACCAGCACCACTGATGAAGGGAGGAACCCAGCACCACTGATGGAGGGAGGAAACCAGCACCACTGATGGAGGGAGGAAACCAGCACCACTGATGGAGGGAGGAAACCAGCACCACTGATGAAGGGAGGAAACCAGCACCACTGATGAAGGGAGGAAACCAGCACCACTGATGGAGGGAGGAAAACCAGCACCACTGATGAAGAGGAGGAAAACCAACACCACTGATGGAGGGAGGAAACCAGCACCACTGATGGAGGAAACCAGCACCACTGATGAAGGAGGAAACCAGCACCACCACTGATGAAGGGAGCAAACCAGCACCACCACTGATGGAGGGAGGAAACCAGCACCACTGATGAAGGAGGAAACCAGCACCGCTGATGGAGGGAGGAAACCAGCACCACTGATGAAGGAGGAAACCAGCACCATGGATGGAGGGAGGAAACCAGCACTACTGATGGAGGGAGGAAACCAGCACCACTGATGAAGGAGGAAACCAGCACCACGGATGGAGGGAGGAAACCAGCACCACTGATGGAGGGAGGAAACCAGCACCACTGATGAAGGGGAAACTAGCACCACTGATGAAGGAGGAAACCAGCACCACTGATGAAGGAGGAAACCAGCACCACTGATGAAGGGAGGAAACCAGCACCACTGATGGAGGAGGAAACCAGCACCACTGATGGAGGGAGGAAACCAGCACCACTGATGGAGGGAGGAAACCAGCACCACTGATGGAGGGAGGAAACCAGCACCACTGATGGAGGGAGGAAACCAGCACCACTGATGGAAGGAGGAAACCAGCACCACTGATGGAGGGAGGAAACCAGCACCACTGATGAAGGGAGGAAACCAGCACCACTGATGGAGGGAGGATACCAGCACCACTGATGAAGGGAGGAAACCAGCACCACTGATGGAGGGAGGAAACCAGCACCACTGATGAAGAAGGAAACCAGCACCACTGATGAAGGGAGGAAACCAGCACCACTGATGGAGGGAGGAATCCAGCACCACTGATGAAGGGAGGAAACCAGCACCACTGATGGAGGGAAGAAACCAGCACCACTGATGAAAGGGAGGAAACCAGCACCACTGATGAAGGAGGAAACCAGCACCACTGATGAAGGAGGAGAGGAGAACCAGCACCACTGATGAAGGGAGGAAACCAGCACCACTGATGAAGGGGAGGAAACCAGCACCACTGATGAAGGAGGAAACCAGCACCACTGATGAAGGAGGAGAGGAGAACCAGCACCACTGATGGAGGGAGGAAACCAGCACCACTGATGAAGAGGAGGAAACCAACACCACTGATGGAGGAGAGGAGAACCAGCACCACTGATGAAGGGAAGAAAACCAGCACCACTGATGGAGGGAGGAAACCAGCACCACTGATGAAGGGGAGAAAACCAACACCACTGATGAAGGGGAGGAAAATAGCACCACTGATGAAGGAGGAGAGGAGAACCAGCACCACTGATGAAGGGGAGAAAACCAGCACCACTGATGAAGGGGAGAAAACCAACACCACTGATGAAGGGGAGGAAACTAGCACCACTGATGAAGGAGGAGAGGAGAACCAGCACCACTGATGAAGGGAGGAAACCAGCACCACTGATGAAGGGGAGGAAACCAGCACCACTGATGAAGGAGGAAACCAGCACCACTGATGAAGGAGGAGAGGAGAACCAGCACCACTGATGGAGGGAGGAAACCAGCACCACTGAGGAAGGGGAGGAAACCAGCACCACTGATGAAGGGGAGGAAACCAACACCACTGATGGAGGAGAGGAGAACCAGCACCACTGATGAAGGGGAGAAAACCAACACCACTGATGAAGGGGAGGAAACTAGCACCACTGATGAAGGATGAGAGGAGAACCAGCACCACTGATGAAGGGGAGAAAACCAACACCACTGATGAAGGAGGAAACCAGCACCACTGATGAAGGGGAGGAAACCAGACATCTTCTCTACCACACCTTCATCATGTCATCCAATGTTGCTTCATGATGTTGAATCTGCTCAAATAAATCCATAGTCTTTTTATGCGAGTAAATTAGCAGTTCTATAGAATAATCTTTTGTTTTTCAATGTGTCTAAAATATAATCATTTGGATTATTTTATGTTTCCTTTTTAAATGTTTGCTAAAATTATGTATATATTGTTATCATTAGTTTGGGCTAATCTTGGTCATGTTCTGTTATAATCTCCACCCGGCACAGCCAGAAGAGGACTGGCCCACCACTCATAGCCTGGTTCCTCTCCACCCGGTACAGCCAGAAGAGGACTGGCCACCCCTCATAGCCTGGTTCCTCTCCACCCGGTACAGCCAGAAGAGGACTGGCCACCCCTCATAGCCTGGTTCCTCTCCACCCGGTACAGCCAGAAGAGGACTGGCACACCCCTCATAGCCTGATTCCTCTCTAGGTTTATAATCTCCACCCGGCACAGCCAGAAGAGGACTGGCACACTCCTCATAGCCTGGTTCCTCTCCACCCGGCACAGCCAGAAGAGGACTGGCCCACCCCTCATAGCCTGGTTCCTCTCTACCCGGCACAGCCAGAAGAGGACTGGCCCACCCCTCATAGCCTGGTTCCTCTCCACCCGGCACAGATAGAAGAGGACTGGCCCACCCCTCATAGCCTGGTTCCTCTCCACCCAGCACAGCCAGAAGAGGACTGGCCCACCCCTCATAGACTGGTTCCTCTCCACCCAGCACAGCCAGAAGAGGACTGGCCACCCCTCATAGCCTGGTTCCTCTCCACCCGGCACAGCCAGAAGAGGACTGGCCACCCCTCAGAGCCTGGTTCCTCTCCACCCGGCACAGCCAGAAGAGGACTGGCCCACCCTTCATAGCCTGGTTCCTCTCCACCCGGCACAGCCAGAAGAGGACTGGCCCACCCCTCATAGCCTGTTTCCTCTCTACCCGGCACAGCCAGAAGAGGACTGGCCACCCCTCATAGCCTGGTTCCTCTCCACCCGGCACAGCCAGAAGAGGACTGGCCCACCTCTCATAGCCTGGTTCCTCTCCACCCGGCACAGCCAGAAGACGACTGGCCCATCCCTCATAACCTGGTTCCTCTCTAGGTTTCTTCCTAGGTTCTGGCCTTTCTAGGGAGTTTTTCCTAGCCACCGTGCTTCTACACCTGCATTGCTTGCTGTTTGGGGTTTTAGGCTGGGTTTCTGTACAGCACTTTGATATATCAGCTGATGTAAGGGCTAAATAAATAACATTTGATTTGATTTGATTTGACTGTGATCTGGAAATGGTTCCTTTATTAAAAAGTTGAGTGAAATCATAACTCTTCAACCTCAGATGTGTATTAATTATGCGTGTGAAGTCGACATGAGTGCTGAAAACCTACATTTTATTAAATGTTATTAACCAGGATATAAGCTGACAAACATGATTTGATGGCAAGAATCATATTTGTAAAGTGTTGTGTGATGTGTTTATTGTTGACTATGTAATATAGTGAAACAAAATGTGTTATATATGCTTCAAACTACAGATTAAAGGACACTGAAGTGGTAAACAATGGCATTAAAAAAAAAAGCATTAAAAAGAGGAGAAAATGAATTTACAAATGTAATGAGTATTACCAACATCAGACCCTTTAAAAAGTGTAGGTAAGAGTGGAGAGAACTGGCAGCATGTGGCTTTGCAACACACAGGTGTTTCATTTCAACACTTGGATGATTTTAACAGTACAACGCCACACAGGCCTCATGCCTCTCAGGTAGGTAGGTGCCAGAAATAAATGAATAAAAACACAAAACTCATGAAAGAGCACACAGGGCCACAGCACTTCAGGAGCACGCAGAAGCCAACAATATCCCTGGTATCAATATGTTCAACTGGCTCGGCTCGCTATTACAGCACCACCAAATTGCATTTATTAACTGACCTTTTAATGGGGTCAGACCTGCCCTTGTGCTCCTAGACCGTAGTGCTGCTTTTGACACCATCGATCACCACATTCTTTTGGAGAGATTGGAAACCTTAATTGGTCTACACGGACATCTTCTTGGCCGGTTTAGAGCATATTTGTTGGAAATATATCAGTTTGTCTCTGTGGATGGTTTGTCCTCTGACAAATCAATTGTAAGTTTCGGCGTTCCTCAAGGTTCTGTTTTAGGACCACTATTGTTTTCACTATATATTCTACCTCTTGGTGATGTCATTCGGGAAACACAATGTCAACTTTCACTGCTATGTGGATGACACACAGCTGTACATTTCAATGAAACATGGTGAAGCCCCAAAATTGCCCACCCTGGAAGCCTATGTTTCAGACATAAGGAAGTGGATGGCGGCAAATGTTTTACTTTTAAACTCGGACAAAACAGAGATTCTAGTTCTAGGTCCCAAGAAGCATAGGGGTCTGCAGTTGGATCTGACAACGAATCTTAATGGATGTACAGTCGTCTCAAATAAAACTGTGAAGGACATCGGCGTTACTCTGGACCCTGATCTCTCTTTTGACGAACATATCAGGACTGTTTCAAGGACGTTTTTTTCCCATCTACGTAACATTGTAAAAATCAGAAACTTTCTGTTCAAAAATTAAGCAGAAAAATTTGTCCATGCTTTTGTCACTTCTAGGTTAGACTACTGCAATGCTCTACTTTTCGGCTACCCGGATAAAGCACTAAATAAACTTCAGTTCGTGCTAAACACGGCTGCTAGAATCCTGACTAGAACCAAAAAATGTGATCATATTACTCCAGTGCTAGTCTTCCTGTTAAGGCAAGGGCTGATTTCAAGGTTTTACTGCTAACCTACAAAGCATTACATGGGCTTGCTCCTACCTATCTTTCCGATTTGGTCCTGCCGTACATACCTACACGTACAAGACGCAGGCCTCCTAATTGCCCCTAGAATTTCTAAGCAAACAGCTGGAGGCAGGGCTCTCTCCTATAGAGCTCCATTTTTATGGAATGGTCTGCCTACCCATGTGAGAGACGCAGACTCGGTCTGGACCTTTAAGTCTTTACTGAAGACTAAATCTCTACAGTAGGTCCTATGATTGAGTGTAGTCTGGCTGAGGGGGGGCAAAGGTGAACGTCAATGCACTGGAGTGAAGAACCGCCCTTGCTGTCTCTGCCTTGCCGGCTCCCCTCTCTCCACTGAGATTCTCAGGCTCTGACCATATTACGGGGGCTGGATCACTGGTTTACTAGTGTTCTTCCATGCAGTCCCTAGTAGGGGTGTGTCACTTGAGTGGGTTGAGTCACAGACGGGATCGTCCCCTCAGGCTTGTGCGGTGGAGGAGATCTTCATGGCCTATACTCAGCCTTGTCTCAGGGTAGTAAGTTGGTGGTCTGTTGATATCCCTCTAGTGGTGTAGGGGCTGTGCTTTGGCAAAACGGGTGGGGTTATATCCTGCCTGGTTGGCCCTGTCTGGGGGTATCGTGGGATGGGGCCACAGTGTCCCCCGACCCCTCTTGTCTCAGCCTCCAGTATCTATTGTGCAATAGTCTACGTGCCGGGTCGGTCTGATATATCTGGTGTAATTCTCCTGTCCGATCTGGTGTCCTGTGTGAATGTAAGTATGCTCCCTCTAATTCTCTCTCCCTCCCCTCCCGGAGGACCTGAGCCCTAGGATCATGCCTGAGTACTACCTGGCCTGATGACTCCTGGCTGTCCCCAGTCCACCTGTTCGTGCTGTTGCTCCGGTTTCAACTGTTTTCAACCCTGACCTGTTCACCGATGTGCTACCTTGTCCCTGACCTGCTGTTTTCATCTCTCTCAATCTCCCTCAGTGTTATGTTTCACACCGATCCCGGTAGATAGAAGTTTCAGTAAGGCACAGATCTAGGATCAGCCTAATCCTTCTTAAATTTTAATGTTAGCCATTAGAGGGAAGGCCAAAGGGCTCTTGTCAAAAGTAGGGCACTATGTAGGAAATAATGTGCAATTTGGGATACTCTCTCTCTCTCTCTCTCTCTCTCTCTCTCTCTCTCGTCCTCTGAATGCTCGGATATGAAAAGCCAACTGACATTACTCCTGAGGTACTGACCTGCTGCACCTACTGGGCCTAGTTATTACCAAGGGGCTTTCTACTGGGCCTGGTTATTACCAAGGGGCTTTCTACTGGGCCTGGTTATTACCAAGGGGCTTTCTACTGGGCCTGGTTATTACCAAGGGGCTTTCTACTGGGCCTGGTTATTACCAAGGGGCTTTCTACTGGGCCTGGTTATTACCATCACTTATTCTGCCTTCCTCTTGTGACAATTTAGTTAACTATGCCTTATGGCTAACGAGACATGGTGTGATGAAAGAAACATACAGGAACTCAAATCCTTCTGTTCACCTGATTTAGAATTCCTCACAATCAAATGTAGACCGCATTATCTACCAAGAGAATTCTCTTCGATTATAATCACAGCCGTATATATCCCCCCCCCAAGCAGACACATCGATGGCTCTGAACAAACTTTATTTGACTCTTTGCAAACTGGAATCCATTTATCCGGAGGCTGCATTCATTGTAGCTGGGAATTTTAACAAAGCTAATCTGAAAACAAGACTCCCTAAATTTTATCAGCATATCGATTGCGCAACCAGGGGTGGAAAAACCTTGGATCATTGTTACTCTAACTTCCGCGACGCATATAAGGCCCTGCCCCACCCCCCTTTCGGAAAAGCTGACCACGACTCCATTTTGTTGATCCCTGCCTACAGACAAAAACTAAAACAAGAGGCTCCCACGCTGAGGTCTGTCCAACGCTGGTCCGACCAAGCTGACTCCACACTCCAAGACTGCTTCCATCACGTGGACTGGGATATGTTTCGTATTGCGTCAGATAACAATATTGACGAATACGCTGATTCGGTGTGCGAGTTCATTAGAACGTGCGTTGAAGATGTCGTTCCCATAGCAACGATTACAACATTCCCTAACCAGAAACCGTGGATTGATGGCAGCATTCGCGTGAAACTGAAAGCGCGAACCACTGCTTTTAATCAGGGCAAGGTGTCTGGTAACATGACCGAATACAAACAGTGCAGCTATTCCCTCCGCAAGGCTATCAAACAAGCTAAGTGTCAGTACAGAGACAAAGTAGAATCTCAATTCAAGGGCTCAGACACAAGAGGCATGTGGCAGGGTCTACAGTCAATCACGGACTACAAGAAGAAATCCAGCCCAGTCACGGACCAGGATGTCTTGCTCCCAGGCAGACTAAATAACTTTTTTGCCCGCTTTGAGGACAATACAGTGCCACTGACACGGCGTGCAACGAAAACATGCAGACTCTCCTTCACTGCAGCCGACGTGAGGAAAACATTTAAACGTGTTAACCCTCGCAAGGCTGCAGGCCCAGACGGCATCCCCAGCCGCGCCCTCAGAGCATGCGCAGACCAGCTGGCCGGTGTGTTTACGGACATATTCAATCAATCCCTATACCAGTCTGCTGTTCCCACATGCTTCAAGAGGGCCACCATTGTTCCTGTTCCCAAGAAAGCTAAGGTAACTGAACTAAACGACTACCGCCCCGTAGCACTCACTTCCGTCATCATGAAGTGCTTTGCGAGACTAGTCAAGGACCATATCACCTCCACCCTACCTGACACCCTAGACCCACTCCAATTTGCTTACCGCCCAAATAGGTCCACAGACGATGCAATCTCAACCACACTGCACACTGCCCTAACCCATCTGGACAAGAGGAATACCTATGTGAGAATGCTGTTCATCGACTACAGCTCGGCATTCAACACCATAGTACCCTCCAAGCTCGTCATCAAGCTCGAGACCCTGGGTCTCGACCCCGCCCTGTGCAACTGGGTACTGGACTTCCTGACGGGCCGCCCCCAGGTGGTGAGGGTAGGCAACAACATCTCCTCCCCGCTGATCCTCAACACTGGGGCCCCACAAGGGTGCGTTCTGAGCCCTCTCCTGTACTCCTTGTTCACCCACGACTGCGTGGCCACGCACGCCTCCAACTCAATCATCAAGTTTGCGGACGACACAAGAGTGGTAGGCTTGATTACCAACAACGACGAGACGGCCTACAGGGAGGAGGTGAGGGCCCTCGGAGTGTGGTGTCAGGAAAATAACCTCACACTCAACGTCAACAAAACTAAGGAGATGATTGTGGACTTCAGGAAACAGCAGAGGAACACCCCCTATCCACATCGATGGAACAGTAGTGGAGAGGGTAGCAAGTTTTAAGTTCCTTGGCATACACATCACAGACAAACTGAATTGGTCCACTCACACAGACAGCATCGTGAAGAAGGCGCAGCAGCGCCTCTTCAACCTCAGGGGGCTGAAGAAATTCGGCTTGTCATCAAAAGCACTCACAAACTTCTACAGATGCACAATCGAGAGCATCCTGGCGGGCTGTATCACCGCCTGGTACGGCAACTGCTCCGCCCTCAACCGTAAGGCTCTCCAGAGGGTAGTGAGGTCTGCACAACGCATCACCGGGGGCAAACTACCTGCCCTCCAGGACACCTACACCACCCGATGTTACAGGAAGGCCATAAAGATCATCAAGGACAACAACCACCCGAGCCACTGCCTGTTCACCCCGCTACCATCCAGAAGGCGAGGTCAGTACAGGTGCATCAAAGCTGGGACCGAGAGACTGAAAAACAGCTTCTATCTCAAGGCCATCAGACTGTTAAACAGCCACCACTAACATTGAGTGGCTGCTGCCAACACACTGACACTGACACTGACTCAACTCCAGCCACTTTAATAATGGGAATTGATGGGAAATTATGTAAATATATCACTAGCCACTTTAAACAATGCTACCTTATATAATGTTACTTACCCTACATTATTCATCTCATATGCATACGTATATACTGTACTCTATATCATCGACTGCATCCTTATGTAATACATGTATCACTAGCCACTTTAACTATGCCACTTTGTTTACATACCCTACATTACTCATCTCATATGTATATACTGTACTCGATACCATCTACTGTATCTTGCCTATGCTGCTCTGTACCATCACTCATTCATATATCTTTATGTACATATTCTTTATCCTCTTCCACTGTGTATAAGACAGTAGTTTTGGAATTGTTAGTTAGATTACTTGTTGGTTATTACTGCATTGTCGGAACTAGAAGCACAAGCATTTCGCTACACTCGCATTAACATCTGCTAACCATGTTTATGTGACAAATAAAATTTGATTTGATTTGAAATGAATGGCAACTATTGATGCCACAGCTCCAGTAAAGACAAGAAAGGCCACATCCAAACAGAGAACCCCTTGGATGAGTGAGGAAACTAATCAATGAAAGATAAATTGTAGGAAGGCAGAGCAGAAGTGTACAACATCAAAGTTGCAGATCCATTATGATATTGTGAGAGAACAACTTGCCTTCAGGAAAGTATTCAGACCCTTTGACTTTTTTCCCACAGTTTGTTGCGTTACTATCGTATTTTTAAGTGTAAGAAGGCTATTAGAAATGCCAGGTGGGGTAGATTACTCTTCTCAACCAATCATGGCCTGATAAATCCCACACTCTCAAACCGATGTGAGCTTTCCTTCACATCTAAATGTGATGAGTTTGTGGCATATTTCAGAGATAAGATTAGGCTGTGTATCAGTCAAGCAAGAGCTGATGAGAAGTTCTATATGTGCCCTAGCCTACCACGCAAAAGCACTATGGATTTATGTTCCCTGGTTGACACAGACATGCTCAGGAAAGTGATATAACAATTTAAGTCTTCTACTAGTCTTCTAGGTCCTATCCCCACCAACTTCTTCAAAACAGTTTTCAATTATATATCTGAAGAAGTGCAAGCTATTGTTAATCACTCCCCATCCACAGGCACTTTCTCCACGGCACTAAAAACTGTTATGGTGAAACCTCTTCTGAAGAAAAGTAATCTATATTCTTCGGCTCTTAGCAATTTTCAGCCAATCTCCAACCTTCCATTCCTAAGCAATGTTCTGGAGAAATTGGTGTTCAAACAGCTAAATTATTTTTGAAGTGCCAACTGTATTTTGGTTTTCGTGCACACCACCACAGCACAGAGACAGCCTTGGTTAACATGGTAAATTATCTTAGAGCCAACAGAGATACCAAACAGCTCTTTGTCCCTTGTACCCTTACATTCAACACGGGTGTCCACGATGTTCTTCTGAACAGGCTGGAGAAGTGGCCTCTCCCGGTCCAGTTCTAAATTGGTTTTGGACTTAACAGGAAGAAGAGTTCATTTTTTGGTGTCCGAATTTTTGTCATTTATTTTTCACTGGTACGCAGACGATACACGTCTTTACATTTCTCTTTCACCAGAGGATTTTAGCTCCACGGATAAAGTATTACACTGTAGTGATTTAAGTACTTGGAAGTACTCACAACTTCCTCCAGCTAAATCGAGACAGGACTGAGAGACTTACTGTTGTAACCGAAGCACAGAGAGAGAGAATCTGGCCGCACATTTTAATTCACAGGCAATAAAGATAAAACACCAGGTAAAAAAAAAACTTCGATTTTACTATAGATTCTGAACTAAATGTTGAATCATTAGGAATGTGACCAAAATAGCTTTTTTACCATGAGGAACATTGCCAAGGTGTGGCCATTTCTCTCTCAGACTGATACAGAGAGACTCATACATGTTTTTTTACAAACAGGCATGACTACCGTAATGCTCTCCTGTCTGGTCAAAAGCAAAACATTGGTCAACTGCAAAACATACAGATTTCTGCAGCACGGGTACTGACCAGGACCAGACAGAGAGCACACATTACACCGGTTTAATGGTCTGCCTGTGAGTTACAGAATTCATTTTAAGATTCTTCTATTGGTTTTTAAATCAATCCACGTTGGTGCACCCCAATACATGTCAGACATGATTTTAAGTTATGTACCCAGTAGGTCCCTCAGGCCTTTTAACTATCCCAAAGCCTAGTAGGTCCCTCAGGCCTTTTAACTATCCCAAAGCCCAGTAGGTCCCTCAGGCCTTTTAACTATCCCAAAGCCCAGTAGGTCCCCTGGCCTTTTAACTATCCCAAAGCCAAGGACCAATAGGTCCCTCAGGTCCTCTGGCCTTTTAACTATCCCAAAGCCCAGTAGGTCCCTCAGGTCCTCTGGCCTTTTAACTATCCCAAAGCCCAGTAGGTCCCTCAGGTCCTCTGGCCTTTTAACTGTCCCAAAGCCCAGTAGGTCCCTCAGGTCCTCTGGCCTTTTAACTATCCCAAAGCCCAGTAGGTCCCTCAGGTCCTCTGGCCTTTTAACTATCCCAAAGCCCAGTAGGTCCCTCAGGTCCTCTGGCCTTTTAACTATCCCAAAGCCCAGTAGGTCCCTCAGGTCCTCTGGCCTTCTAACTATTCCAAAGCCCAGTAGGTCCCTCAGGTCCTCTGGCCTTTTAACTATCCCAAAGCCCAGTAGGTCCCTCAGGTCCTCTGGCCTTTTAACTGTCCCAAAGCCCAGTAGGTCCCTCAGGTCCTCTGGCCTTTTAACTATCCCAAAGCCCAGTAGGTCCCTCAGGTCCTCTGGCCTTTTAACTATCCCAAAGCCTGGGACCAAGAGGCATGGAGAGACAGCCTTTTAACTATCCCAAAGCCCAGTAGGTCCCTCAGGTCCTCTGGCCTTTTAACTATCCCAAAGCCCAGTAGGTCCCTCAGGTCCTCTGGCCTTTTAACTGTCCCAAAGCCCAGTAGGTCCCTCAGGTCCTCTGGCCTTTTAGCCCAGTAGGTCCTCAGGTCCTCTGGCCTTTTAACTATCTCAAAGCCCAGTAGGTCCCTCAGGTCCTCTGGCCTTTTAACTATCCCAAAGCCCAGTAGGTCCCTCAGGTCCTCTGGCCTTTTAACTATCCCAAAGCCTGGGACCAAGAGGCATGGAGAGACAGCCTTTTAACTATCCCAAAGCCCAGTAGGTCCCTCAGGTCCTCTGGCCTTTTAACTGTCCCAAAGCCCAGTAGGTCCCTCAGGTCCTCTGGCCTTTTAACTATCCCAAAGCCCAGTAGGTCCCTCAGGTCCTCTGGCCTTTTAACTATCCCAAAGCCCAGTAGGTCCCTCAGGTCCTCTGGCGTTTTAACTATCCCAAAGCCCAGTAGGTCCCTCAGGTCCTCTGGCCTTTTAACTATCCCAAAGCCCAGTAGGTCCCTCAGGTCCTCTGGCCTTTTAACTATCCCAATGCCCAGTAGGTCCCTCAGGTCCTCTGGCCTTTTAACTATCCCAAAGCCCAGTAGGTCCCTCAGGTCCTCTGGCCTTTTAACTATCCCAAAGCCCAGTAGGTCCCTCAGGTCCTCTGGCCTTTTAACTATCCCAAAGCCCAGTAGGTCCCTCAGGTCCTCTGGCCTTTTAACTATCCCAAAGCCCAGTAGGTCCCTCAGGTCCTCTGTCCTTCTAACTATCCCAAAGCCCAGTAGGTCCCTCAGGTCCTCTGGCCTTTTAACTATCCCAAAGCCCAGTAGGTCCCTCAGGTCCTCTGGCCTTTTAACTGTCCCAAAGCCCAGTAGGTCCCTCAGGTCCCTCTGGCCTTTTAGGTCCTCTGGCCTTTTAACTATCCCAAAGCCCAGTAGGTCCCTCAGGTCCTCTGGCCTTTTAACTATCCCAAAGCCCAGTAGGTCCCTCAGGTCCTCTGGCCTTTTAACTATCCCAAAGCCCAGTAGGTCCCTCAGGTCCTCTGGCCTTTTAACTATCCCAAAGCCCAGTAGGTCCCTCAGGTCCTCTGGCCTTTTAACTATCCCAAAGCCTGGGACCAAGAGGCATGGAGAGACAGCCTTTTAACTATCCCAAAGCCCAGTAGGTCCCTCAGGTCCTCTGGCCTTTTAACTATCCCAAAGCCCAGTAGGTCCCTCAGGTCCTCTGGCCTTTTAACTATCCCAAAGCCCAGTAGGTCCCTCAGGTCCTCTGGCCTTTTAACTATCCCAAAGCCCAGTAGGTCCCTCAGGTCCTCTGGCCTTTTAACTATCCCAAAGCCAAGGACCAAGAGGCATGGAGAGACAGCCTTTTAACTATCCCAAAGCCCAGGACCAAGAGGCATGGAGAGACAGCCTTTTAACTGTCCCAAAGCCCAGGACCAAGAGGCATGGAGAGACAGCCTTTTAACTATCCGAAAGCCTGGGACCAAGAGGCATGGAGAGACAGCCTTTTAACTATCCCAAAGCCTGGGACCAAGAGGCATGGAGAGGCAGCCTTTTAACTATCCCAAAGCCTGGGACCAAGAGGCATGGAGAGACAGCCTTTTAACTATCCCAAAGCCCAGGACCAAGAGGCATGGAGAGGCAGCCTTTAGTTACTATGCCCCCAGCCTCTAGTTACTATGCCCCCAGCCTTTAGTTACTATGCCCCCAGCCTTTAGTTACTATGCCCCCAGCCTCTAGTTACTATGCCCCCAGTCTTTAGTTACTATGCCCCCAGTCTTTAGTTACTATGCCCCCAGCCTCTAGTTACTATGCCCCCAGTCTTTAGTTACTATGCCCCCAGTCTTTAGTTACTATGCCCCCAGTCTTTAGTTACTATGCCCCCAGCCTTTAGTTACTATGCCCCCAGTCTTTAGTTACTATGCCCCCAGCCTTTAGCCTTTAGTTACTATGCCCCCAGCCTTTAGTTAGCCTTATGCCCCCAGTCTTTAGTTACTATGCCTTTAGTTACTATGCCCCCAGCCTTTAGTTACTATGCCTTTAGTTACTATGCCCCCAGCCTACTATGCCCCCAGCCTTTAGTTACTATGCCCCCAGCCTTTAGCTATGTCCCTAGTTACTATGCCCCCAGTCTTTAGTTACTCTTTAGTTACTATGCCTTTAGTTACTATGTCCCCAGCCTTTAGTTACTATGCCTTTAGTTACTATGCCCCCAGCCTTTAGTTACTATGCCCCCAGCCTTTAGTTACTATGCCCCCAGCCTTTAGTTACTATGTCCCCAGCCTTTAGTTACTATGCCCCCAGTCTTTAGTTACTATGCCCCCAGCCTTTAGTTACTATGCCTCCAGTCTCTGGAACAGCCTGCCAGAGAACCTGAGGGGGGGGCCGAAACGGTAGACATATTTAAAAGAGTCTGGGGGCAAAACATATCTTAAAACACATTTTTAACTTCGCTTTTCCTTGGGGTGCTTTTTGGTCATTCAGTTTGTGTCAGTCTTTTGTTTTTTTGTCTTATGTTTGTTGTTTAGTAACTATTTCAGCTTTTATTTTCAGAATATAAGGCGCATTGCGTTGCATTCCATTTCTGAAATGTGCTGTATAAATAAAGCTTGATATGATTTCATTGGAATATCAGTCTGGTCCAACAGTCTGTATGACATCTCATCAGTCTGGTCCAACAGTCTGTATGACATCTCATCAGTCTGGTCCAACAGTCTGTATGACATCTCATCAGTCTGGTCCAACAGTCTGTATGACATCTCATCAGTCTGGTCCAACTGTCTGCATGACATCTCATCAGTCTGGTCCAACAGTCTGTATGACATCTCATCAGTCTGGTCCAACAGTCTGCATGACATCTCATCAGTCTGGCCCAACAGTCTGTATGACATCTCATCAGTCTGGTCCAACAGTCTACATTACATCTCATCAGTCTGGTCCAACAGTCTGTATGACATCTCGTCAGTCTGGCCCAACAGTCTGTATGAGATCTCATCAGTCTGGCCCAACAGTCTGCATGACATCTCATCAGTCTGGCCCAACAGTCTGTATGAGATCTCATCAGTCTGGCCCAACAGTCTGCATGACATCTCATCAGTCTGGCCCAACAGTCTGTATGAGATCTCATCAGTCTGGCCCAACAGTCTGCATGAGATCTCATCAGTCTGGCCCAACAGTCTGTATGACATCTCATTAGTCTGGCCCAACAGTCTGCATGACATCCATTTAAAATGTATTTAGAAAATATGTAAATCTTAAAAGCCAGGCAACTAAAATCAACTATCTAGACAATGTTTTTTTTGCTAGCCTGTTTACTACAGTATCTAGCTTGCTAGCCAGCTCAAAATTACCAGAACACACACTACATGACCAAAAGTATGTGGACACCTGCTAGTCGAACATCTCATTTTAAAATCATGAGCATTAACATGGAGTTGGTCCTCCCCTTTGCTGCTATAACAGCCTCCACTCTTCTGGGAAGACTTTAAAATGGAGTTGGTCCCCCCTTTGCTGCTATAACAGCCTCCACTCTTCTGTGAAGACATTCCAGTAGATGTTTGAACATTGCTGTTGGGATTTGCTTCCATTCAGCGACGAGCATTAGTGAGGTCAGGCGCTGATGTTGAAAGGATTAGGCCTGGCTTGCAGTCGGCGTTCCAATTCATCCCAAAGGTGTTCAATGAGATTGAGACCAGGGCTCTGTGCAGCCCAGTCAAGTTCTTCAACACCAACCGAGACAAACCATTTCTGTATGCACCTCGCTTTGTGCACAGAGGCATAGTCATGCAGAAACAGGAAAGGGCCTTCCCAAAACTGTTTCCATAAGGTTTGGAAGCACAGCATCGTCTAGAATGACATTGTATGCTGTAGCGTTAAGATTTCCCTTCACTGAAACTAAAGGGCTGTCCCGAAACATGAAAAACAGCCGCCCTCCACCAAACTGTGCAGTTGGCACTATGCATTGGGGCAGGTAGTGTTCTCCTGGCATCCGCCAAACCCAGATTAGTCCGTTGGACTGCCAGATGGTGAACCGTGATTCATCACTCCAGAGAACGCGTTTCCAGTACTCCAGAGTCCAATGGCGGTGAGCTTTACACCACTCCAGCCGATACTTGGCATTGTGATCTTAGGCTTTTGTGCAGCTATTTGGCCATGGAAAACCATTTCACGAAGCTCCTAGACTTTTCCACTTCACAATAACAGCACTCACAGTTGGCCTTGGCAGCTCTAGCTGGGCAGAAATGTGACAAACTTGACTTGTTGGAACAGTGGCACACTATCACGGTGCCACGTTGAAAGTCACTGAGCTCTTTATGCGCCCTTCAGCAACAACGGGTGTGGCTGAAATAGCCAAATCCACTAATTTGAAAAGGTGTCCACATACTTTTGTATATATAGTGTATCTATCGTAATTGAGTTTAACTGTAGCCAACTTTGATTCGCCATAACAGGAAAATTAACACGTTACAAGGTCATTATTTACAAGTATGGCGAGCTGCTGACTTACTGTTGAAGCATTTGCATAGATGCGGTAAAGACAAAGATTTGTATAGCTAACACAATATAGACCATTCCCTGTCGTTTCCAATGGGAGCAAATGAATTGTAGTGGGCAGAACAAGCAAGGAGGTGGGCAGAGCCAAGCACGAGCTACCAAGATCCTATTGGCCACGTTCTAGTACATATTTGCATATATACATAAATCTCCCTCCAGGGGGTGTCAGCACATCAATCTCCCTCCAGGGGGTGTCAGTACATAAATCTCCCTCCAGGGGGTGTCAGTACATCAATCTGCCTACAGGGGGTGTCAGTACATCAATCTCCCTCCAGGGGGTGTCAGTACATCAATCTGCCTACAGGGGGTGTCAATACATCAAGCTGCCTGTCAGTACATCAATCTGCCTACAGGGGGTGTCAGTACATCAATCTCCCTCCAGGGGGTGTCAGTACATCAATCTCCCTCCAGGGGGTGTCAGTACATCAATCTCCCTCCAGGGGGTGTCAGTACATCAATCTGCCTACAGGGGGTGTCAGTACATTTACATTTACATTTAAGTCATTTGCCTACAGGGGTGTCAGACATTTACTCTTTAAGTCCAGAGCGAGCGACTTACAAATTGGTGCTTTCACCTTATGACATCCAGTGGAACAGCCACTTTACAATAGTGCATCTAGGTCTTTTAAGGGGGGGAGGGGAGAAGGATTACTTTATCCTATCCTAGGTATTCCTTAAAGAGGTGGGGTTTCAGGTGTCTCCGGAAGGTGGTGATTGACTCCGCTGTCCTGGCGTCGTGAGGGAGTTTGTTCCACCATTGGGGGGCCAGAGCAGCGAACAGTTTTGACTGGGCTGAGCGGGAACTGTACTTCCTCAGTGGTAGGGAGGCGAGCAGGCCAGAGGTGGATGAACGCAGTGCCCTTGTTTGGGTGTAGGGCCTGATCAGAGCCTGGAGGTACTGAGGTGCCGTTCCCCTCACAGCTCCGTAGGCAAGCACCATGGTCTTGTAGCGGATGCGAGTACATCAATCTGCCTACAGGGGGTGTCAGTACATCAATCTCCCTCCAGGGGGTGTCAGTACATCAATCTGCCTACAGGGGGTGTCAGTACATCAATCTCCCTCCAGTGGGTGTCAGTACATCAATCTCCCTCCAGTGGGTGTCAGTACATCAATCTCCCTCCAGGGGGTGTCAGTACATCAATCTCCCTCCAGGGGGTGTCAGTACATCAATCTGCCTACAGGGGGTGTCAGTACATCAATCTCCCTCCAGTGGGTGTCAGTACATCAATCTCCCTCCAGGGGGTGTCAGTGCATAAATCTCCCTCCAGGGGGTGTCAGTACATCAATCTCCCTCCAGGGGGTGTCAGTACATAAATCTCCCTCCAGGGGGTGTCAGTACATCAAGCTGCCTGCAGTAGGTGTCAATACATCAAGCTGCCTGCAGTAGGTGTCAATACATCAAGCTGCCTACAGTAGGTGTCAATACATCAAGCTGCCTACAGTAGGTGTCAATACATCAAGCTGCCTACAGTAGGTGTCAATACATCAAGCTGCCTACAGTAGGTGTCAATACATCAAGCTGCCTGCAGTAGGTGTCAATACATCAATCTGCCTGCAGTAGGTGTCAATACATCAAGCTGCCTACAGTAGGTGTCAATACATCAAGCTGCCTACAGTAGGTGTCAATACATCAAGCTGCCTACAGTAGGTGTCAATACATCAAGCTGCCTACAGTAGGTGTCAATACATCAAGCTGCCTACAGTAGGTGTCAATACATCAAGCTGCCTGCAGTAGCGTCAATACATCAAGCTGCCTGCAGTAGGCGTCAATACATCAAGCTGCCTACAGTAGGCGTCAATATATCAAGCTGAATCACACAACTGAAACAAATCAAATCAAATTGAAATGATCACATACACATGGTAGGCAGATGTTAATGCGAGTGTAACGAAATGCTTGTGCTTCTAGTAATCTAACCTAACAATTTCACAACAACTACCTTATGCACACAAGTGTAAAGGAATTAATAAGAATATGTACATAAAAATATAAGAATGAGTGATGGCCGAACGACATAGGCTAGATGCAGTAGATGGTACAGAGTACAGTATATACATATGAGATGAGTAATGTAGGGTATGTAAACATTATATGAAGTGGCATTGTTTAAAGTGGTTAGTGATACATTTATTACATCAATTTTCCATTATTAAAGTGGCTGGAGTTGAGTCAGTATGTTGGCAGCAGCCACTTATTAATGTTAGTGATGGCTGTTTAACATGGCCTTGAGATAGAAGCTGTTTTTCAGTCTCTCGGTCCCAGCTTTGATGCACCTGTACTGACCTCGCCTTCTGGATGATGGCGGGGTGAACAGGCAGTGGCTCGGGTGTTTGTTGTCCTTAACAATCTTTTTGGCCTTCCTGTGACATCAGGTGGTGTAGGTGTCCTGGAGGGCAGGAGGTTTGCCCCCGGTGATGCGTTGTGCAGACCTCACTACCCTCTGGAGAGCCTTACAAAGGTGGGCGGAGCAGTTGCCGTACCAGGCAGTGATACAGCCCGACAGGATGCTCTCCGTTCTGTAAAGGTTTGTGAGTGTTTTTGGTGACAATCCAAATTTCTTCAGCCTCCTGAGGTTGAAGAGGCGCTGCTGCGCCTTCTTCACAACGCTGTCTGTGTGGGTGGACCATTTTAGTTTGTCCCTGATGTGTACACAGAGGAACTTAAAACTTACTACCCTCTCCACTATTGTCCCATCGATGTGGATAGGGGGCTACTCCCTCTGCTGTTTTCTGAAGTCCACGATCATCCCCTATGTTTTGTTGACATTGGGTGTGAGGTTATTTTCCTGACACCACACTCCGAGGGCCCTCATCTTCTCCCTGTAGGCCGTCTCGTCGTTGTTGATAATCAAGCCTACCACTGTAGTGTCGTCTGCAAACTTGATGATTGAGTTGGAGGCGTGCATGGCCACGCAGTCATGGGTGAACAGGGAGTACAGGAGAGGACTGAGAATGCACCCTTGTGGGGCCCCAGTGTTGAGGATCAGTGGGGTGGAGATGTTGTTACCTACCCTCACCACCTGGGGTGGCCCATCAGGAAGTCCAGGACCCAGTTGTACAGGGCGGGGTCTAGACCCAGGGTCCTATTGGGGGGGAAGCAAATTGGAGTGGGTCTAGGGTGTCAGGTAGGATGCAGGTGAAATGTAGTCATTAAGGCTGTACATGTAGTCATTAAGCCTGTAGTCATTAAGCCTGTAGTCATTAAGCCTGTACATGTAGTCATTAAGCCTGTAGTCATTAAGCCTGTAGTCATTAAGCCTGTACATGTGGTCATTAAGCCTGCACATGTAGTCATTAAGCCTGTACATGTAGTCATTAAGCCTGTAGTCATTAAGCCTGTACATGTAGTCATTAAGCCTGTAGTCATTAAGCCTGTACATGTAGTCATTAAGCCTGTACATGTGGTCATTAAGCCTGTAGTCATTAAGCCTGTACATGTAGTCATTAAGCCTGTAGTCATTAAGCCTGTAGTCATTAAGCCTGTAGTCATTAAGCCTGTACATGTAGTCATTAAGCCTGTACATGTAGTCATTAAGCCTGTACATGTGGTCATTAAGCCTGTAGTCATTAAGACTGTACATGTGGTCATTAAGGCTGTACATGTAGTCATTAAGCCTGTAGTCATTAAGCCTGTACATGTGGTCATTAAGCCTGTAGTCATTAAGCCTGTACATGTGGTCATTAAGCCTGTACATGTAGTCATTAAGCCTGTAGTCAATAAGCCTATACATGTAGTCATTAAGCCTGTACATGTGGTCATTAAGCCTGTAGTCATTAAGCCTGTAGTCATTAAGCCTGTACATGTAGTCATTAAGCCTGTAGTCATTAAGCCTGTACATGTGGTCATTAAGCCTGTAGTCATTAAGCCTGTAGTCATTAAGCCTGTACATGTAGTCATTAAGCCTGTAGTCATTAAGCCTGTAGTCATTAAGCCTGCACATGTAGTCATTAAGCCTGTACATGTGGTCATTAAGCCTGTACATGTAGTCATTAAGCCTGTAGTCATTAAGCCTGTACATGTGGTCATTAAGCCTGTAGTCATTAAGCCTGCACATGTAGTCATTAAGCCTGTACATGTAGTCATTAAGCCTGTACATGTGGTCATTAAGCCTGTAGTCATTAAGCCTGTAGTCATTAAGCCTGTACATGTGGTCATTAAGCCTGTACATGTAGTCATTAAGCCTGTAGTCATTTAGCCTGTAGTCATTAAGCCTGTAGTCATTAAGCCTGTACATGTAGTCATTAAGCCTGTACATGTGGTCATTAAGCCTGTAGTCATTAGGCCTGTAGTCATTAAGCCTGTACATGTGGTCATTACGCCTGTACATGTAGTCATTAAGCCTGTACATGTGGTCATTAAGCCTGCACATGTAGTCATTAAGCCTGTACATGTGGTCATTAAGCCTGTAGTCATTAAGCCTGTACATGTAGTCATTAAGCCTGTACATGTAGTCATTAAGCCTGTAGTCATTAAGCCTGTAGTCATTAAGCCTGTAGTCATTAAGCCTGTACATGTAGTCATTAAGCCTGTAGTCATTAAGCCTGTACATGTAGTCATTAAGGCTGTAGTCATTAAGCCTGTAGTCATTAAGCCTGTACATGTTGTCATTAAGCCTGTACATGTGGTCATTAAGCCTGTAGTCATTAAGCCTGTACATGTAGTCATTAAGCCTGTACATGTAGTCATTAAGCCTGTAGTCATTAAGCCTGTAGTCATTAAGCCTGTACATGTTGTCATTAAGCCTGTACATGTAGTCATTAAGCCTGTAGTCATTAAGCCTGTAGTCATTAAGCCTGTAGTCATTAAGCCTGTACATGTAGTCATTAAGCCTGTAGTCATTAAGCCTGTAGTCATTAAACCTGTAGTCATTAAGCCTGTAGTCATTAAGCCTGTACATGTAGTCATTAAGGCTGTACATGTGGTCATTAAGCCTGTAGTCATTAAGCCTGTAGTCATTAAGCCTGTAGTCATTAAGCCTGTACATGTAGTCATTAAGCCTGTCGTCATTAAGCCTGTACATGTGGTCATTACGCCTGTACATGTAGTCATTAAGCCTGTACGTGTGGTCATTAAGCCTGTAGTCATTAAGGCTGTACATGTAGTCATTAAGCCTGTAGTCATTAAGCCTGTAGTCATTAAGCCTGTACATGTAGTCATTAAGCCTGTAGTCATTAAGCCTGTACATGTAGTCATTAAGCCTGTACATGTAGTCATTAAGCCTGTAGTCATTAAGCCTGTAGTCATTAAGCCTGTAGTCATTAAGCCTGTACATGTAGTCATTAAGCCTGTAGTCATTAAGGCTGTACATGTAGTCATTAAGCCTGTAGTCATTAAGCCTGTAGTCATTAAGCCTGTAGTCATTAAGCCTGTATATGTAGTCATTAAGGTTGTACATGTAGTCATTAAGCCTGTACATGTGGTCATTAAGCCTGTACATGTAGTCATTAAGCCTGTAGTCATTAAGCCTGTAGTCATTAAGCCTGTAGTCATTAAGCCTGTACATGTAGTCATTAAGCCTGTACATGTGTTCATTAAGCCTGTAGTCATTAAGCCTGTACATGTGGTCATTAAGCTAGCTGCTAAGTGTAAGTCCAAAAGGCACCCTGTTCCCCATAGGGTTTGGTCAAAAGACCTGCACTAGTTAAGGACATAGGGTGCCATCTGGGACGCATCATTGTCTGATGATATATTGAGTTTCTCCTCAGACCCAAGAAGAAGCTGCTATCAACAAGGAATATTCAGTCCTGGAAACCAGAGTCTGAAAAGAAGCCTGTGCCCATGTTTTGGAGACAAAGGGATATGATGTACCACTCTGTCTCTCTTTCACTGCCAGTACGAACAAGATCTATGGGGGATTTTAATTATCTTTGTTCCAATGAACACAGATCTCTATTGCTCTTGAGAAAGAACATAGTTGTGTTACCAAGAGGAAGAACTAGTTAGCTACATGATGTCCATGTAAAGTTGACTCTCTCTCTCATGCTGTTTGTCTGTGCAGTGTCATGAGGTTGACCTACTGAGGTGCCACCTCATCTGAGACGACGTGGGACACCATGACTCCTATCCAACACAACTCTGAACACCACTGACAGCCCTACAACCAGGAAGACCCACAGGGGCTATATCAACTAGCACACTGACTCACTGATGGGATGTTTACAAACAATGGAGTAAAACAAGTTTATATTTATGGTTCTGATGGCGTAAGACATTTTTATGTTACATTCTTCAAGTATCAATGGCTATAGTTAATTTTTAAACAGGTCAACATTCACAAGGCCGCAGGGCCAGACGGATTACCAGGACGTGTACTCCGAGCACGCGATGACCAACTGGCAAGTGTCTTCACTGCCATTTTCAACCTCTCCCTGTCTGAGTCTGTAATACCAACATGTTTCAAGCAGACCACCATAGTCCCTGTGCCAAAGAACACTAAGGTAACCTGCCTATATGACTCCCGACCCGAAGCACTCACGTCTGTAGCCATGAAATGCTTTGAAAGGCTGGTCATGGCTCACATCAACACCATTATCCCAGAAACCCTAGACCCACTCCAATTTGCATACCAAACCACAGATCCACAGATGATGCAATCTCTATTGCACTCCACACTGCCCTTTCCCACCTGGACAAAAGGAACACCTATGTGAGAATGCTATTCATTGACTACAGCTCAGCATTCAACATCATAGTGCCCTCAAAGCTCATCACTAAGTTAAGGACCCTGGGACTAAACACCTCCCTCTACAAATGCCCCCAGGTGGTAAGGGTAGGTAACAACAAATCTGCCATGCTGATCCTCAACACGGGGGACCCTCAGGGGTGCGTGCTCAGTCCTCTCCTGGACTCCCTGTTCACTCGTGACTGCATGGCTAAGCACGACTCCAACACCATCATCTAATTTGCTGATTACCAACAATGATGAGACAGCCTATAGCCTACAGAGACCTGGCCGTGTGGTGCCAGGACAACAACCACATCCCTCAACGTGATCAAGACAAAGGAGATGATTGTGGACTACAGGAAAAGGAGGACCGAACACGCCCCCATTCTCATCGACGGGGCTGCAGTGGAGCAGGTAGAGAGCTTCAAATTCCTTGGCGTCCACATCAACAACAAACTAACAGGGTCCAAAACACACCAAGACAGTCGTGAAGAGGGCACGACAAAACCTATTCCCCCTTAGGAGACTGAAAAGATTTGGCATTGGTCCTCATATCCTCAAAAGGTTCTAACGCTGCACCACCGAGAGCATCCTGACTGGTTGCATCACTGCCTGGTAAGGCAACTGCTCGGCCTCCGACAGCAAGGCACTACAGAGGGTAGTGGTATGGCCCAGTACATCACTGGGGCCAAGCTGCATGCAATCCAGGACTGGTACCCCCTGTATATAGTCTCCACATTGACTCTGTACCGGTACCCCCTGTATATAGTCTCCACATTGACTCTGTACCGGTACCCCCTGTATATAGCCTCCACACTGACTCCGTACCGGTACCCCCTGTATATAGCCTCCACACTGACTCCGTACCGGTACCCCCTGTATATAGCCTCCACGTTGACTCTGTACCAGTACCTCCTGTATAAAGCCTCCACACTGACTCCGTACCGGTACCCCCTGTATATAGCCTCCACACTGACTCCGTACCTGTACCCCCTGTATATAGCCTCCACACTGACTCCGTACCGGTACCCCCTGTATATAGCCTCCACACTGACTCCGTACCGGTACCCCCTGTATATAGTCTCCACACTGACTCCGTACCGGTACCCCCTGTATATAGCCTCCACACTGACTCCGTACCGGTACCCCCTGTATATAGCCTCCACATTGACTCTGTACCGGTACCCCCTGTATATAGCCTCCACACTGACTCTGTACCGGTACCCCCTGTATATAGTCTCCACATTGACTCTGTACCGGTACCCCCTGTATATAGCCTCCACATTGACTCCGTACCGGTACCCCCTGTATATAGCCTCCACATTGACTCCGTACCGGTACCCCCTGTATATATCCTCCACACTGACTCTGTACTGGTACCGCCTGTATATATCCTCCACACTGACTCTGTACTGGTACCCCTGTATATAGCCTCCACATTGACTCTGTACAGGTACCCCTGTATATAGCTCCACACTGACTCTGTACCGGTACCCCTGTATATAGCCTCCACATGACTCCGTACCGGTACCCCCTGTATATAGCCTCCACATTGACTCCGTACCGTACCCCCTGTATATATCCTCCACACTGACTCTGTACTGGTACCCCCTGTACATAGCCTCCACACTGACTCTGTACTGGTACCCCTGTATATAGCCTCCACACTGACTCTGTACTGGTACCCCTGTATATAGCCTCCACATTGACTCTGTACCGGTACCCCTGTATATAGCCTCCACATTGACTCTGTACCGGTACCCCTGTATATAGCCTCCACACTGACTCTGTACTGGTACCCCTGTATATAGCCTCCACACTGACTCTGTACTGGTACCCCTGTATATAGCCTCCACACACTTGACTCTGTACTGGTACCCCTGTATATAGCCTCCACATTGACTCTGTACAGGTACCCCTGTATATAGCCTCCACATTGACTCTGTACTGGTACCCCTGTATATAGCCTCCACATTGACTCTGTACCGGTACCCCTGTATATAGCCTCCACATTGACTCTGTACCGGTACCCCCTGTATATAGCCTCCACATTGACTCTGTACCGGTACCCCTGTATATAGCCTCCACATTGACTCTGTACCGGTACCCCTGTATATAGCCTCCACACTGACTCTGTACTGGTACCCCTGTATATATCCTCCACACTGACTCTGTACCGGTACCCCTGTATATAGCCTCCACACTGACTCTGTACTGGTACCCCTGTATATAGCCTCCACACTGACTCTGTACTGGTACCCCCTGTATATAGCCTCCACATTGACTCTGTACTGGTACCCCTGTATATAACCTCCACATTGACTCTGTACCGGTACCCCTGTATATAGTCTCCACACTGACTCTGTACCGGTACCCCTGTATATAGCTCCACACTGACTCTGTACTGGTACCCCCTGTATATAGCCTCCACACTGACTCTGTACTGGTACCCCTGTATATAGCCTCCACATTGACTCTGTACCGGTACCCCCTGTATATAGCCTCCACATTGACTCTGTACTGGTACCCCTGTATATAGTCTCCACATTGACTCTGTACCGGTACCCCCTGTATATAGCCTCCACATTGACTCCGTACCGGTACCCCCTGTATATAGCCTCCACATTGACTCCGTACCGGTACCCCCTGTATATATCCTCCACACTGACTCTGTACTGGTACCGCCTGTATATATCCTCCACACTGACTCTGTACTGGTACCCCCTGTATATAGCCTCCACATTGACTCTGTACAGGTACCCCCTGTATATAGCCTCCACATTGACTCTGTACCGGTACCCCCTGTATATAGCCTCCACATTGACTCCGTACCGGTACCCCCTGTATATAGCCTCCACATTGACTCCGTACCGGTACCCCCTGTATATATCCTCCACACTGACTCTGTACTGGTACCCCCTGTACATATCCTCCACACTGACTCTGTACTGGTACCCCCTGTATATAGCCTCCACACTGACTCTGTACTGGTACCCCCTGTATATAGCCTCCACATTGACTCTGTACCGGTACCCCCTGTATATAGCCTCCACATTGACTCTGTACCGGTACCCCCTGTATATAGCCTCCACACTGACTCTGTACTGGTACCCCCTGTATATAGCCTCCACACTGACTCTGTACTGGTACCCCCTGTATATAGCCTCCACATTGACTCTGTACTGGTACCCCCTGTATATAGCCTCCACATTGACTCTGTACCGGTACCCCCTGTATATAGCCTCCACATTGACTCTGTACTGGTACCCCTGTATATAGCCTCCACATTGACTCTGTACCGGTACCCCTGTATATAGCCTCCACATTGACTCTGTACCGGTACCCCTGTATATAGCCTCCACATTGACTCTGTACCGGTAAATTTCCTGTATATAGCCTCCACATTGACTCTGTACCGGTACCCCTGTATATAGCCTCCACACTGACTCTGTACTGGTACCCCTGTATATATCCTCCACACTGACTCTGTACCGGTACCCCTGTATATAGCTCCACACTGACTCTGTACTGGTACCCCCTGTATATAGCCTCCACATTGACTCTGTACTGGTACCCCCTGTATATAGCCTCCACATTGACTCTGTACTGGTACCCCCTGTATATAGCCTCCACATTGACTCTGTACCGGTACCCCTGTATATAGTCTCCACACTGACTCTGCACCGGGTACCCCTGTATATAGCCTCCACATTGACTCTGTACCGGTACCCCTGTATATAGTCTCCACACTGACCTGTACTGTATAAAGCCTCCACACTGACTCTGTACCGGTACCCCCTGTATATAGTCTCCACACTGACTCTGTACTGGTACCCCCTGTATAAAGCCTCCACATTGACTCTGTACCGGTACCCCCTGTATATAGCCTCCACATTGACTCTGTACCGGTACCCCTGTATATAGCCTCCACATTGACTCTGTACCGGTACCCCCTGTATATAGCCTCCACACTGACTCTGTACTGGTACCCCCTGTATATAGCCTCCACATTGACTCTGTACTGGTACCCCCTGTATATAGCCTCCACATTGACTCTGTACCGGTACCCCCTGTATATAGCCTCCACACTGACTCTGTACTGGTACCCCCTGTATATAGCCTCCACATTGACTCTGTTCCGGTACCCCCTGTATATAGCCTCCACATTGACTCTGTACTGGTACCCCTGTATATAGCCTCCACACTGACTCTGTACTGGTACCCCTGTATATAGTCTCCACACTGACTCTGTACTGGTACCCCTGTATAAAGCCTCCACATTGACTCTGTACCGGTACCCCTGTATATAGCCTCCACATTGACTCTGTACTGGTACCCCTGTATATAGCCTCCACATTGACTCTGTACTGGTACCCCCTGTATATAGCCTCCACATTGACTCTGTACCGGTACCCCTGTATATAGCCTCCACATTGACTCTGTACCGGTACCCCCTGTATAAAGCCTCCACACTGACTCTGTACTGGTACCCCCTGTATATAGTCTCCACACTGACTCTGTACTGGTACCCCTGTATAAAGCCTCCACATTGACTCTGTACCGGTACCCCTGTATAAAGCCTCCACATTGACTCTGTACCGGTACCCCCTGTATATAGCCTCCACATTGACTCTGTACCGGTACCCCCTGTATATAGCCTCCACATTGACTCTGTACCGGTACCCCTGTATATAGCCTCCACATTGACTCTGTACCGGTACCCCTGTATATAGCCTCCACATTGACTCTGTACTGGTACCCCTGTATATATCCTCCACACAGACTCTGTACTGGTACCCCCTGTATATATCCTCCACACTGACTCTGTACCGGTACCCCCTGTATATAGCCTCCACACTGACTCTGTACTGGTACCCCCTGTATATAGCCTCCACACTGACTCTGTACTGGTACCCCCTGTATATAGCCTCCACATTGACTCTGTACCGGTACCCTGTATATAGCCTCCACACTGACTCTGTACTGCTACCCCCTGTATATAGCCTCCACACTGACTCTGTACCGGTACCCCTGTATATAGCCTCCACATTGACTCTGTACTGGTACCCCTGTATATAACCTCCACATTGACTCTGTACCGGTACCCCCTGTATATAGTCTCCACACTGACTCTGTACCGGTACCCCTGTATATAGCCTCCACATTGACTCTGTACCGGTACCCCTGTATATAGCCTCCACACTGACTCTGTACTGGTACCCCTGTATAAAGCCTCCACATTGACTCTGTACCGGTACCCCTGTATATAGTCTCCACACTGACTCTGTACTGGTACCCCTGTATAAAGCCTCCACATTGACTCTGTACCGTACCCCTGTATATAGCCTCCACATTGACTCTGTACCGGTACCCCTGTATATAGCCTCCACATTGACTCTGTACCGTACCCCTGTATATAGTCTCCACACTGACTCTGTACTGGTACCCCTGTATAAAGCCTCCACATTGACTCTGTACCGGTACCCCTGTATAAAGCCTCCACACTGACTCTGTACCGGTACCCCTGTATATAGCCTCCACATTGACTCTGTACCGGTACCCCTGTATATAGCCTCCACATTGACTCTGTACCGGTACCCCCTGTATATAGCCTCCACATTGACTCTGTACCGGTACCCCCTGTATAAAGCCTCCACACTGACTCTGTACTGGTACCCCCTGTATATAGTCCTCCACACTGACTCTGTACCGGTACCCCTGTATATAGCCTCCACATTGACTCCGTACCGGTACCCCCTGTATATAGCCTCCACATTGACTCCGTACCGGTACCCCCTGTATATATCCTCCACACTGACTCTGTACTGGTACCCCCTGTATATATCCTCCACACTGACTCTGTACCGGTACCCCCTGTATATAGCCTCCACACTGACTCTGTACTGGTACCCCCTGTATATAGCCTCCACACTGACTCTGTACTGGTACCCCCTGTATATAGCCTCCACATTGACTCTGTACCGGTACCCCCTGTATATAGCCTCCACACTGACTCTGTACTGCTACCCCCTGTATATAGCCTCCACACTGACTCTGTACTGGTACCCCCTGTATATAGCCTCCACATTGACTCTGTACTGGTACCCCCTGTATATAACCTCCACATTGACTCTGTACCGGTACCCCCTGTATATAGTCTCCACACTGACTCTGCACCGGTACCCCCTGTATATAGCCTCCACATTGACTCTGTACCGGTACCCCCTGTATATAGTCTCCACACTGACTCTGTACTGGTACCCCCTGTATAAAGCCTCCACATTGACTCTGTACCGGTACCCCCTGTATATAGTCTCCACACTGACTCTGTACTGGTACCCCCTGTATAAAGCCTCCACATTGACTCTGTACCGGTACCCCCCTGTATATAGCCTCCACATTGACTCTGTACCGGTACCCCCTGTATATAGCCTCCACATTGACTCTGTACCGGTACCCCCTGTATATAGTCTCCACACTGACTCTGTACTGGTACCCCTGTATAAAGCCTCCACATTGACTCTGTACCGGTACCCCCTGTATAAAGCCTCCACATTGACTCTGTACCGGTACCCCCTGTATATAGCCTCCACATTGACTCTGTACCGGTACCCCCTGTATATAGCCTCCACATTGACTCTGTACCGGTACCCCCTGTATATAGCCTCCACATTGACTCTGTACCGGTACCCCCTGTATAAAGCCTCCACACTGACTCTGTACTGGTACCCCCTGTATATAGTCTCCACACTGACTCTGTACTGGTACCCCCTAGTATAAAGCCTCCACATTGACTCTGTACCGGTACCCCCTGTATAAAGCCTCCACATTGACGCCGTACCGGTACCCCCTGTATATAGCCTCCACATTGACTCTGTACCGGTACCCCCCTGTATATAGCCTCCACATTGACTCTGTACCGGTACCCCCTGTATATAGCCTCCACATTGACTCCGTACCGGTACCCCCTGTATATAGCCTCCACATTGACTCCGTACCGGTACCCCCTGTATATATCCTCCACACTGACTCTGTACCGGTACCCCCTGTATATAGCCTCCACACTGACTCTGTACTGGTACCCCCTGTATATAGCCTCCACACTGACTCAGTACTGGTACACCCTGTATATAGCCTCCACATTGACTCTGTACCGGTACCCCCTGTATATAGCCTCCACACTGACTCTGTACTGCTACCCCCTGTATATAGCCTCCACACTGACTCTGTACTGGTACCCCCTGTATATAGCCTCCACATTGACTCTGTACTGGTACCCCCTGTATATAACCTCCAAATTGACTCTGTACCGGTACCCCCTGTATATAGTCTCCACACTGACTCTGTACTGGTACCCCTGTATAAAGCCTCCACATTGACTCTGTACCGGTACCCCCCTGTATATAGCCTCCACATTGACTCTGTACCGGTACCCCCTGTATATAGCCTCCACATTGACTCTGTACCGGTACCCCCTGTATAAAGCCTCCACACTGACTCTGTACTGGTACCCCTGTATATAGCCTCCACATTGACTCTGTACCGGTACCCCCTGTATATAGCCTCCACATTGACTCTGTACCGGTACCCCTGTATATAGCCTCCACATTGACTCTGTACCGGTACCCCTGTATATAGCCTCCACATTGACTCTGTACCGGTACCCCTGTATATAGCCTCCACATTGACTCTGTACCGGTATCCCCTGTATATAGCCTCCACACTGACTCTGTACCGGTAACCCCTGTATATAGCCTCCACATTGACTCTGTACCGGTACCCCCTGTATATAGCCTCCACATTGACTCTGTACCGGTACCCCCTGTATATAGTCTCCACACTGACTCTGTACTGGTACCCCCTGTATAAAGCCTCCACATTGACTCTGTACCGGTACCCCCTGTATAAAGCCTCCACATTGACTCCGTACCAGGTACCCCCTGTATATAGCCTCCACATTGACTCTGTACCGGTACCCCCTGTATATAGCCTCCACATTGACTCTGTACCGGTACCCCCTGTATATAGCCTCCACATTGACTCTGTACTGGTACCCCCTGTATATAGCCTCCACATTGACTCTGTACTGGTACCCCCTGTATATAGTCTCCACACTGACTCTGTACTGGTACCCCTGTATAAAGCCTCCACATTGACTCTGTACCGGTACCCCTGTATATAGCCTCCACATTGACTCTTACCGGTACCCCTGTATATAGCCTCCACATTGACTCTGTACCGGTACCCCTGTATATAGCCTCCACATTGACTCTGTACTGGTACCCCCTGTATATAGCCTCCACATTGACTCTGTACTGGTACCCCTGTATATAGCCTCCACATTGACTCCGTACCGGTACCCCTGTATATAGCCTCCACACTTGACTCTGTACAGGTACCCCCTGTATATAGCCTCCACATTGACTCTGTACCGGTACCCCCTGTATATAGCCTCCACACTGACTCCGTACCGGTACCCCCTGTATATAGCCTCCACATTGACTCCGTACCGGTACCCCCTGTATATAGCCTCCACATTGACTCCGTACCGGTACCCCTTGTATATAGCCTCCACATTGACTCCGTACCGGTACCCCCTGTATATAGCCTCCACACTGACTCCGTACCGGTACCCCCTGTATATAGCCTCCACATTGACTCTGTACTGGTACCCCCTGTATATAGCCTCCACATTGACTCTGTACCGGTACCCCCTGTATATAGCCTCCACATTGACTCTGTACCGGTACCCCTGTATATAGTCTCCACATTGACTCTGTACCGGTACCCCCTGTATATAGCCTCCACATTGACTCCTTACCGGTACCCTGTATATAGCCTCCACATTGACTCGCACCGGTACCCTGTATATAGCCTCCACATTGACTCCGCACAGTACCCCCCTGTATATAGACTCCACACTGACTCCGTACCGGTACCCCCTGTATATAGCCTCCACACTGACTCCGTACCGGTACCCCCTGTATATAGCCTCCACATTGACTCTGTACCGGTACCCCCTGTATATAGCCTCCACATTGACTCTGTACCGGTACCCCTGTATATAGTCTCCACATTGACTCCGTACTGGTACCCCTGTATATAGCCTCCACATTGACTCCTTACCGGTACCCTGTATATAGCCTCCACATTGACTCCGTACCGGTACCCCTTGTATATAGCCTCCACATTGACTCCATACGGTACCCCCTGTATATAGACTCCACACTGACTCCGTTTTTAAATTACCCCCTGTATTTGTTATAGCCTCCACACTGACTCCGTGCCGGTACCCCCTGTATATAGCCTCCACATTGACTCTGTACCAGTACCCAAATGTATATAGCCTCCATTTGAGACTCTGTCTTTTGGTCTGTTCTGGACTGTATATAGCCTCCACATTGACTCCATACCGGTACCCCCTGTATATAGTCTCCACATTGACTCCATACCGGTACCCCCTGTATATAGTCTCCACATTGACTCCATACCGGTACCCCCTGTATATAGCCTAGTTGTTTTTATGTTATTGTGTTACTTTTTTTTTTAATTACTTTAATTTATTTGTTAAATATTTTCTTAACAGCTCTTGAACTGCACTGTTGTTTAAGGGCTTGTAAGGAAGCATTTCACGGAAAGGTCTAAACTTGTTGTATTCGGACGAATAAACAAATAAAGTTTGATTTGATTTGTATAAGGTACCATTTGAGACTCGGTCTTTTGGTCTGTTCTGGACTCAGGTGTATATAACCTACTGTTAGTGGTATTGACTGGGTCTTCTGGTCTGTTCTGGACTCAGGTGTGTATATAACCTACTGTTAGTGGTATTGACTGGGTCTTCTGGTCTGTTCTGGACTCAGGTGTTTATAACCTACTGTTAGTGGTATTGACTGGGTCTTCTGGTCTGTTCTGGACTCAGGTGTTTATATGACCTACTGTTAGTGGTGTTGTTCTATCCCCTTTATTCCTCTTCAAGGTAAACTCAGCGTTATGACGTACATGCAGAAAGTAAACCGCATAGGGGGGTCAATTTCCGCAACAACTAATAGCGTTGAAGCGCGAGGCTCAACTTCTCCGCTGTTTTGGTGACCTGGCTTCCACGCGTGAAGAGAACCCATGCACCTGTACAGATTTGTGGCTGTGTTAAGAGCGGACGGTTGCATATCGCTCATCTGCGGTGCTGCTCTTCACTTAGCTGAGTCTACATTTAAAGCTCTGTTTAAGCAAGACCATTAGTCACTCACGGTTACAGAAGGAATTGTACTTTACGCTTCTGGGTCTTTGTATTTCCAGAGTTGCCACTGAGTGTGACTAAGGCTCGGATTCAATCCGATTTAAGGTCATTTCCAATTTAGCTGACATATGCACAGTTTACCATGAATTCGATCTCCACAAACGCGAGAATCTTGCTTTTAAAAGGTGTATTGTCTTCAACCAGCGATCGGATTGAATCCCGGGCTTTTGTTAGCATGCCGCTTCAATGCAAATGTGTATTGTTGAGGAAATTGCTGTTGTGATTATGTTATTACTACCAGTAACCAGCAGAGGGAGGTGTTTATCCTGCTGTGGACAAGCACAGCTTGAAAACTTGTACAGAAGATTACCTTGTTTGCACTACATTTACATTTACATTTAAGTCATTTAGCAGACGCTCTTATCCAGAGCGACTTACAAATTGGACTATTTATAACCTCTAGTTAACTAATCAATAGCTTCTACCGATCAATAACTAAAACACACAAAGCAGAAAAACAATCAAACAAAATGTTTTTTTTAATTAGAAGAAGAAAAAAACATTGTTAAATGTCATTCATCGTTTTATTTAATTTATTATACAGTGTTTTTTATTTCTGCAATATTAAGAGTGACAATAGAAAAGCAGCATTGTGTATAGTAAATGAGTTAAGAATGTCATGCGGTTGTCTGTACATAGAAACGTTACTCAAATGTTCTTACAACAATAGTTTTAACAAACTGATTTCATTAAATAAAGATGCATAACTTTGATTGTGTGTTGTTTTTGGTGTGGATATGACTTACTGTGTCCAACATGCCACCCTATTCCCTACTGTTGACCAGAGCCCTATAGAGTACCAGTCACCCTATTCCCTACTGTTGACCAGAGCCCTATAGAGTACCAGTCACCCTATTCCCTACTGTTGACCAGAGCCCTATAGATTACCAGTCACCCTATTCCCTACTGTTGACCAGAGCCCTATAGATTACCAGTCACCCTATTCCCTACTGTTGACCAGAGCCCTATAGATTACCAGTCACCCTATTCCCTACTGTTGACCAGAGCCCTATAGAGTACCAGTCACCCTATTCCCTACTGTTGACCAGAGCCCTATAGATTACCAGTCACCCTATTCCCTACTGTTGACCAGAGCCCTATAGAGTACCAGTCACCCTATTCCCTACTGTTGACCAGAGCCCTATAGAGTACCAGTCACCCTATTCCCTACTGTTGACCAGAGCCCTATAGATTACCAGTCACCCTATTCCCTACTGTTGACCAGAGCCCTATAGATTACCAGTCACCCTATTCCCTACTGTTGACCAGAGCCCTATAGATTACCAGTCACCCTATTCCCTACTGTTGACCAGAGCCCTATAATTAGCATAAAAACCTAGTGTCAAAAATGGATCCAATCATTTTTTCCCCCATTAATTTTCCCCATAGGGGATTTTAGAAGCCCGTAAAAGAAGGGTTTCGTGTTGGCCTTATCCTGGGGTGACGCTTTGTCAACCATGTACGTGTCTCTAGGACAAGGATACTGTTTGACTGGTCTAAAGTAGTGCACTATATAGGGAATAGGGCTCTGGTCTAAAGTAGTGCACTATATAGGGAATAGGGTGCCATAGGGCTCTGGTCTAAAGTAGTGCACCATATAGGGAATAGGGTGCCATAGGGTTCTGGTCTAAAGTAGTGCACTATATAGGGAATAGGGTGCCATAGGGTTCTGGTCTAAAGTAGTGCACTATATAGGGAATAGGGTGCCATAGGGTTCTGGTCTAAAGTAGCTAAAGGGGAATAGGGTGCCACTAAAGTAGTACTATATAGGGAATATGGTGCCATAGGGTTCTGGTCTAAAGTAGTGCACTATATAGGGAATAGGGTGCCATAGGGTTCTGGTCTAAAGTAGTGCACCATATAGGGAATAGGGTGCCATAGGGTTATGGTCTAAAGTAGTGCACTATATAGGGAATAGTGTGCCATAGGGTTATGGTCTAAAGTAGTGCACTATATAGGGAATAGGGTGCCATAGGGCTCTGGTCTAAAGTAGTGCACTATATAGGAAATAGGGTGCCATAGGGCTCTGGTCTAAAGTAGTGCACCATATAGGGAATACGGGTGCAAGTAGGACCGCAAGTAAGACTTCCTGTGTGTTTATATGAAGAGGAAGCTGTGGACGTGAGGACAGGAGCAGTATGCTGTTCTCTGGACCTTCTTCCACGTTCCACGACAGCCAGAGTTCCCCACAGCCTGCCAATGGAGCAGCTCCTCACTGTAAAACACACAGGACACAGGTTAGTATGGCCCACAGCCAGCCAATGGAACAGCTCCTCACAGGATATAGGTTAGCATGGCTCACAGCCAGCCAATGGAGCAGCTCCTCACTGTAAAACACACAGGACACAGGTTAGTATGGCTTACAGCCAGCCAATGGAGCAGCTCCTCACTGTAAAACACACAGGACACAGGTTAGTATGGCTCACAGCCAGCCAATGGAGCAGCTCCTCACTGTAAAACACACAGGACACAGGTTAGTATGGCTGACAGCCAGCCAATGGAGCAGCTCCTCTCAGGTCATTGGTTAATATGGCTGACAGCCAGCCAATGGAGCAGCTCCTCACAGGACATAGGTTAGTATGGCTCACAGCCAGCCAATGGAGCATCTCCTCACAGGACATAGGTTAATATGGCTGACAGCCAGCCAATGGAGCAGCTCCTCACAGGACATAGGTTAGTATGGCTGACAGCCAGCCAATGGAGCATCTCCTCAAAGGACATAGGTTAGTATGGCTCACAGCCAGCCAATGGAGCAGCTCCTCACAGGACATAGGTTAATATGGCTGACAGCCAGCCAATGGAGCAGCTCCTCACAGGACATCAGACACTTTTCCACTAAGAACACCTGTTTTTATTTTCCTCAGGATCATTTTTCTCTATAGTCGTTCAATACTACCAATAATACTGGATTGGTGGAGGCAGTCCATGATACACAGGGTTAAAGGAGAAGACCTGGAGGCAGTCCATGATACACAGGGTTAAAGGAGAAGACCTGGAGGCAGTCCATGATACACAGGGTTAAAGGAGAAGACCTGGAGGCAGTCCATGATACACAGGGTTAAAGGAGAAGACCTGGAGGCAGTCCATGATACACAGGGTTAAAGGAGAAGACCTGGAGGCAGTCCATGATACACAGGGTTAAATGAGAAGACCTGGAGGCAGTCCATGATACACAGGGTTAAAGGAGAAGACCTGGAGGCAGTCCATGATACAGCAGGGTTAAAGAAGACATGGAGGCAGTCCATGATACACAGGGTTAAATGAGAAGACATGGAGGCAGTCCATGATACACAGGGTTAAAGGAGAAGACCTGGAGGCAGTCCATGATACACAGGGTTAAAGGAGAAGACCTGGAGGCAGTCCATGATACACAGGGTTAAATGAGAAGACCTGGAGGCAGTCCATGATACACAGGGTTAAAGGAGAAGACCTGGAGGCAGTCCATGATACAGCAGGGTTAAAGGAGAAGACCTGGAGGCAGTCCATGATACACAGGGTTAAAGGAGAAGACCTGGAGGCAGTCCATGATACACAGGGTTAAAGGAGAAGACCTGGAGGCAGTCCATGATACACAGGGTTAAATGAGAAGACATGGAGGCAGTCCATGATACACAGGGTTAAAGGAGAAGACCTGGAGGCAGTCCATGATACACAGGGTTAAAGGAGAAGACCTGGAGGCAGTCCATGATACACAGGGTTAAAGGAGAAGACCTGGAGGCAGTCCATGATACACAGGGTTAAAGGAGAAGACCTGGAGGCAGTCCATGATACACAGGGTTAAATGAGAAGACCTGGAGGCAGTCCATGATACACAGGGTTAAATGAGAAGACCTGGAGGCAGTCCATGATACACAGGGTTAAAGGAGAAGACCTGGAGGCAGTCCATGATACACAGGGTTAAAGGAGAAGACCTGGAGGCAGTCCATGATACACAGGGTTAAAGGAGAAGACCTAGAGATACCAGGGGAAATACATACATATATACACATATATATGTACATATATGCATATATATTTACATATGCATGTTCTAACAGGAGTGATGAGGGGTCAAATCTACAGCAGCACAAAGATCACACTGACGACAACACAACTACTGTGTGTGAAAACATTTTTCACCTTTCAGTTTTAAAAAACTATTATAATAATAAATGTATCCTATCCTGACTAGACTAGTCTTCATCTATGCAACTGTTTTGATAAACTCGTACATCAGTCAAATGTTACCACAAACTAAGAATACAGTACTATCTCATATAGTCTACACATTGAATAATGTAATAATGTATGATCAATCAACTAGTGCCATTTCCAGGGGATTGGACATCAAAGCCTAACTACATAGCTGCACTGACTCGAACAAAGGGCTTACATGACTTTCTTTATAATACCAAACGTCTTTTAAAAATGATCCGTCCGTGACTCCGTACCTGTTGGATTCTTGTCCGTCTCCCTGGCAGCTGCCGCTATGGTTACGCATGGCGGGGGGTTGGCACGCCACACACACCGTGTAGCCCTCACGTAGGTACTGCATCCAGTGGGTGTGTGGTCTGTTCTCCACCGTACAGTGGGTAGTCAGAGACTCCATCTTATACTCCATACAGAACCTGACGGAGGAGGGGTTGGAAATATCATACCTACCATGTACATCCACACAGTGTACATCCTAAATGGCACCCTATCCCCTATATAGTGCACTACTTTAGACCAGAGCCCTATGGCACCCTATTCCCTATATAGTGCACTACTTTAAACCAGAGCCCTATGGTACCCTATTCCCTATATAGTGCACTACTTTAGACCAGAGCCCTATGGCACCCTATTCCCTATATAGTGCACTACTTTAAAGGGCCAGAGCCTTTGGACCAGGGCCTATGGTACCACTATTCCCTATATAGTGCACTACTTTAGACCAGGGCCTATAGGGAGTATAGTGCACTACTTTAGACCAGGGCCTATAGGGAGTATAGTGCACTCCTTTAGACCAGGGCCTATAGGGAGTATAGTGCACTACTTTAGACCAGGGCCTATAGGGAGTATAGTGCACTACTTTAGACCAGGGCCTATAGGGAGTATAGTGCACTACTTTAGACCAGGGCCTATAGGGAGTATAGTGCACTACTTTAGACCTATAGGAAGGCCTACTTTAGGGAGTATAGTGCACTACTTTAGACCAGGGCCTATAGGGAGTATAGTGCACTACTTTAGACCAGGGCCTATAGGGAGTATAGTGCACTACTTTAGACCAGGGCCTATAGGGAGTATAGTGCACTACTTTAGACCAGGGCCTATAGGGAGTATAGTGCACTACTTTAGACCAGGGCCTATAGGGAGTAGTGCACCTATAGGGAGTATAGTGCACTACTTTAGACCAGGACCTATAGGGAGTATAGTGCACTACTTTAGACCAGGGCCTATAGGGAGTATAGTGCACTACTTTAGACCAGGGCCTATAGGGAGTATAGTGCACTACTTTAGACCGGGACCTATAGGGTGCCATGCCAACAAAAGTAATTGGTTCGAATAATGACAGTTTGAATTACAGGTTTGCAGGAGGGAGCTGGGACTTCACATTTCAGATGGTGTGTGTGTGTGTGTGTGTGTGTGTGTGTGTGTGTGTGTGTGTGTGTGTGTGTGTGTGTGTGTGTGTGTGTGTGTGTGTGTGTGTGTGTGTGTGTGTGTGTGCGTGCGTGCGTGCGTGCGTGTGTTTCCCTGCGTTCAGAGAAACTTTGCCAATTGTTAGTCCAGATTCTTTGTACATGTGATGTTAATCATGTTTCATACCTGATGGAAACCAGTGTGTGTGTGTGTGTGTGTGTGTGTGTGTGTGTGTGTGTGTGTGTGTGATCTAGATATCCTGGTGAGAAAACACTTCATTTGGTATAAAATCCCTAGTTGCTTTTTTTCTGTGACGATAGCGTGCCTCACATTTCAAACCAGAATGATTGTTGAAATCTTATGAACTAAGGAAGTACCACAGGTCCCCTTGAACTAAAGAGGTACAGGAAGTATTCAGACCCCTTCACTTGTTCTACATTTTGTTACGATACAGCCTTATTCTAAAATGGATTAAATGGTGTTTTTCCTCATCAATCTACACCATTATGACAAAGTGAATACAAACTGACAGAGCTTGAGAGGATCTGCAGAGAAGAATGGGAGAAACTCCCCAAATACAATGTGCCAAGCTTGTAGCGTCATACCCAAGGAGACTCAAGGTTGTAATCTAGGCCAAAGGTGCTTCAACAAAGTCCTGAGTAAAGGGTCTGAATACTTATGTAAATATGATATTTCCTTTTCTTTTCTTTTTTTATACATTTGCAAAAATGTCTAAGAACCTCTTTTTGCTTTGTCATTATGGGCTATTGTGTCTAGATTGATGAGGATTTTTTACTTGTATTTTAGAATAGGGCTCTAATTTGACAAAATGTGGAAAAACTCAAGGAGTCTGAATACACTGAATTGGACTTAATTCCACATTTTGTTGTGTTACAGCTCAAATTCAAAATGGGCTAAAAATGTATAAAATGATTCACTAATCTACACACGATAAACCATAATGACAAACTGTAAAAATATATACAATTATAAACTAATCTACCCACGATAAACCATAATGACAAACTGTAAAAATATATAAAATGATTCACTAATCTACACATGATAAACCATAATGACAAAGTGACCAGGGCCTATAGGGAGTATAGTGCACTACTTTAGACCAGGATATATAGGGAGTATAGTGCACTACTTTAGACCAGGGCCTATAGGGAGTATAGTGCACTCCTTTAGACCAGGGCCTATAGGGAGTATAGTGCACTCCTTTAGACCAGGGCCTATAGGGAGTATAGTGCACTCCTTTAGACCAGGGCCTATAGGGAGTATAGTGCACTACTTTAGACCGGGGCCTATAGGGAGTATAGTGCACTACTTTAGACCAGGGCCTATAGGGAGTATAGTGCACTACTTTAGACCAGGGCCTATAGGGAGTATAGTGCACTACTTTAGACCAGGGCCTATAGGGAGTATAGTGCACTACTTTAGACCAGGGCCTATAGGGAGTATAGTGCACTACTTTAGACGAGGGCCTATAGGGAGTATAGTGCACTACTTTAGACCAGGGCCTATAGGGAGTATAGTGCACTACTTTAGACCAGGGCCTATAGGGAGTATAGTGCACTCCTTTAGACCAGGGCCTATAGGGAGTATAGTGCACTACTTTAGACCGGGACCTATAGGGAGTATAGTGCACTACTTTAGACCGGGGCCTATAGGGAGTATAGTGCACTCCTTTAGACCGGGGCCTATAGGGAGTATAGTGCACTACTTTAGACCGGGGCCTATAGGGAGTATAGTGCACTCCTTTAGACCAGGGCCTATAGGGAGTATAGTGCACTCCTTTAGACCAGGGCCTATAGGGAGTATAGTGCACTCCTTTAGACCAGGGCCTATAGGGAGTATAGTGCACTCCTTTAGACCAGGGCCTATAGGGAGTATAGTGCACTCCTTTAGACCAGGGCCTATAGGGAGTATAGTGCACTCCTTTAGACCAGGGCCTATAGGGAGTATAGTGCACTCCTTTAGACCAGGGCCTATAGGGAGTATAGTGCACTCCTTTAGACCAGGGCCTATAGGGAGTATAGTGCACTACTTTAGACCGGGGCCTATAGGGAGTATATGATAAACCATAATGACAAACTGTAACATGTTTTTAGAAATGTTTGCACCTTCATTAAAAATTATATACAGAAATATCTAATTTACATAAGTATTCACACCCCTGAGTCAATACTTTGCAGGAGGCCCTTTGGCAGCGATTACAGCTGTGTGTCTTTCTGGGTAAGTCTCTAATATCTGTGAGTCTTTCTGGGTTAGTCTCTAGGAGATGTGAGTCTCTCTGGATAAGTCTCTAATATCTGTAGATCTTTCAGGGTGACTCTCTAAGAGCTGTGAGTATTTCTGGCTAAGTCTCTAAAAGCTGTGGGTCTTTCTGGGTAAGTCTCTAAGAGCTGTGAATGTTTCTG
>NC_088401.1:5915296-5962796 GCF_034236695.1 Oncorhynchus nerka | reverse complement strand
CCTATTCAATTCCGGATGTAGTACTCTACATTGTAAATAAGGTGCTATCCGGGACACAGATAATGATTAATAGAAGTGCATTCCTGACATATTTGTCCATAATTCCATCCTGTTCGCACATTCATACAAAGTAAATGAGTTACGATTGAAACTAGACAGCATAGTTTTATATCAGATCAGTCAGAGTCCCTAAGCATAGAGATCAGATTCCATTACTAGAGGGACTATGATGTCATAAACCTTTAAAGTTCCAGAGAGGTTTGAAAACGGCAGCCATCTTGGTCAGGGAGAAGTCCAAACCAGTCTAAATGGAATGAACGGCAGAAGAGGCTCAATTCTGATTTTACTTATGCAGGAAATTCAAAATAAGAAATGTCAGAAATTGATGAATAGAAGTTTTGTCAACTTCAAATAATGTCATATAATTATAACTGCAGTTTATATGGGTTTTATACACATTTTCTGTATATATATATATATATACTTTAAAATATACAGCTGAATACAGAAGTTTACATACACTTAGGTTGGAGTCATTAAAACCTGTTTTTCAACCACTCCACAAATGTCTTGTTAACAAACTATAGTTTTGGCAAGTTGGTTAGGACATCTACTTTGTGCATGACACAAGTCAATTTTTCAACAATTGTTTACAGACAGATTATTTCACTAATAATTCACTGTATCACAATTCCAGTGGGTCAGAAGTTTACATACACAAAGTTGACTGTGCCTTTAAACAGCTTGGACAATTCCAGAAATGTTGTAATGGCTTTAGAAGCTTCTGATTGGCTAATTGACAACATTTGAGTGAATTGGAGGTGTACCTGTGGATGTCCTTCAAGGCCTACCTTCAAACTCAGTGCCTATTTGCTTGACATCATGGGAAAACCAAAAGAAATCAGCCAAAACCTCAGAAAGAAAATTGTAGACCTCCACAAGTCTGGTTCATCCTTGGGAGCAATTACCAAATGCCTGAAGGTACCATGTTCATCTGTACAAACAATAGTACGCAAATATAAACACCATGGGACCACGCAGCCGTCATACCGCTCAGGAAGGAGATGCATTCTGTCTCCTAGAGATGAATGTACTTTGGTGCGAAAAGTGAAAATAAATCCCAGAACAACAGCAAAGGACCTTGTGAAGATGCTGGAGGAAACAGGTACAAAAGTATCTATATCCACAGTCAAACGAGTCCTATATCGACGTAACCTGAAAGGCCGCTCAGCAAGGAAGAAGCCACAGCTCCAACATATGTAGATTTGCTGGAAATTTGCTTCAAAACTGCCACAATTTTCTCTCATCTCGATGAAGAAATGTGTAGAAATGAGAAGAATTGCAGAAAATCAGCTTTACAACAGCAACTTTTTCACTACGCCGCAAAGATGCTGTTCTGGCTAATAGACTATGTTAGAGTTCACACTTCCTCTTCCAATGACCTGTGGGGACTGAAAGGTCAACATAATAGAACTGTCAACCAAATCTATTCATGTTAAAAGGTTGATTACTTCAGCTTGGCATTGCCGGTTTGCGGGGGGGGTCCTGGGCAAGAAAAAGTTTGACAATCCCTGGTTTAGAGGACAGAGGTAAAGCGTAAAACAGTTGAGTGGTAAAATTAGATAAGGGTTTAAGTCCCATTGTTTCTCTGGCCAGATACTGTAGAATGCACCCATTGTTTCTCTGGCCAGATACTGTAGAATGCACCCATTGTTTCTCTGGCCAGATACTGTAGAATGCACCCATTGTTTCTCTGGCCAGATACTGTAGAATGCACCCATTGTTTCTCTGGCCAGATACTGTAGAATGCACCCATTGTTTCTCTGGCCAGATACTGTAGAATGCACCCATTGTTTCTCTGGCCAGATACTGTAGAATGCACCCATTGTTTCTCTGGCCAGATACTGTAGAATGCACCCATTGTTTCTCTGGCCAGATACTGTAGAATGCATCCAATCGGATTCCCAAAATGGCAATATTTTCCATATACTATACGGTTCACTACTTCAAATGGAATCCAAGGGGTATGAATACTTCACTGTATATACCATTTCCAGTCTTTCATAATAACAGACTGCCCACGATTCTCCATCATTACACCATTGTGGCTCCAGGTAGCCTAGTGGTTGGAGCGTTGGGCCAGTAACCGAAAGGTTTGCTAGATCGAATCTCTGAGCACGACAAGGTAAAAGTCTGTAGTTCTGCCCCCTGAACAAGGTAGTTAACCCACTGTTCTCCGGTAGGCCTTCATTGTAAATAAATATTTGTTCTTAACTGACTTGCCTAGTTAAACAAACGTCAAATATAGTGCTATAGACCCTGGTCAAAAGTAGTGCACTACTACTACCCTATAGACCCTGGTCAAAAGTAGTGCACTACTACTACCCTATAGACCCTGGTCAAAAGTAGTGCACTATATAAGGAATAGGGCAACGTTTGGGGCAATTCATGACAACCGTGACTGTAGAGACTCCACCCATCCTCCTTACCTGGGCACTCGGTGGGGTAGTCATAGCAACAGTCTTTGGTCCTGAGGCAGCCCTCGTCGCAGTAGCAGGTGCCGAACACACGGTCCATCCTCCAGTCTGCCGTTGAACAGGTGATGTCTGAACCCCGGCAGCACTTCCCAGCGCACCCTCCTTCCACCCCAACGTGGTACGGTCCCAGCACGGCAGCTACCAGCAACAACACATAATCCACGGCTGACGCCATCGTCAGGGACAAAATACAAGGGGGGAGTTGGGACCTCCAAGGATTCCACAAGAGGCTGAAATAGTCTCTCCAAAATTACAATGTGTGTGTGTAGTCTCCGCGTCTAGAGTCTCTCTGTGTGAGTGTGTGTGTGTCTTCTACTCAGTGTGTTTTCAGATCTCCCATACTGTCAGAGTAAGAAGGACAGGGACAATCTTCAATCAAGCAGGACACAGTAGACATACTCCCTACCCCAGCTCAGATTAACTACAACACTTCTCCGACCACTGCTCTGCTGCTGGAGTCCTCGTGACCTGAAATTCCTGCGTCCACACAGCCCTTCTGTTTACCAGCAGGTTGAGCTGAAGAAAAGCGTCATTCCACAAACACAGCTCAGCTCCACTGTTCACACACAGATCAGTCACTCAGTCAGTCTGTCTGTCTAGTGTTTCCGCCCCGACTGCTTGTAGACTAACCACACACCAAACCTGAGATTCTCTCTCTCTCTCTCTCTCTCTCTCTCTCTCTCTCTCTCTCTCACTGAGTTCCTCCCTCTCTCTCTCTCTCTCCTACTGAGTTCCTCCCTCTCCTCTCTCTCTCTCTCCTCCTACTGAGTTCCTCCTCTTCCTCTCTCTCTCTCTCTCTCTCTCTCCTACTGAGTTCCTCCTCTCTCTCTCTCTCCTCCTCCCTCTCTCTCTCTCTCTCTCTCTCTCTCTCTCTCTCTCTCCTACTGAGTTCCTCCTCTCTCTCTCTCTCTCTCCTACTGAGTTCCTCCCTCTCTCTCTCTCTCTCTCTACTGAGTTCCTCCCTCTCTCTCTCTCTCCTCTCCTACTGAGTTCCTCCCTCTCTCTCTCTCCTACTGAGTTCCTCTCTCTCTCTCTCTCCTACTGAGTCTCTCTCCTACTCCCTCTCTCTCTCTCCTCCTACTGAGTTCCTCCCTCTCTCTCTCTCTCTCTCTCTCTCCTACTGAGTTCCTCCCTCCCTCTCTCTCTCTCTCCTACTGAGTTCCTCCTCCTCCCTCTCTCTCTCCACTGAGTTCCTCTCTCTCTCTCTCCTCTCTCTCTCTCTCCTACTGAGTTCCTCCTCCTCTCTCCCTCTGAGTTCCTCCCTCTCTCTCTCCCACTGAGTTCCTCCTCTCTCTCTCTCTCTCTCTCCTCTCTCTCTCCTACTGAGTTCCTCCCTCTCTCTCCTACTGAGTCTCTCTCTCCCCACTGAGTTCCTCCCCTCTCTCTCCCACTGAGTTCCTCCTCTCTCTCTCTCCTACTGAGTTCCTTCCTCTCTCTCCCTCTCTCTCTCCCACTGAGTTCCTCCTCTCTCTCTCTCTCTCTCCTCTCTCTCTCTCTCTCTCTACTGAGTTCCTCCCTCTCTCCTCCTACTGAGTTCCTCCCTCTCTCTCTCTCTCTCTCCTACTGAGTTCCCTCTCTCTCTCTCTCTCCTCTGAGTTCCTCCTCTCTCTCTCTCTCTCTCTCCCTACTGAGTTCCTCCTACTGAGTTCCTCCTCTCTCTCTCTCTCCTACTGAGTTCCTCCTCCCTCCCTTCTCTCTCTCTCTCTCTCCCTACTGAGTTCCTCCCTCTCTCTCTCTCTCTCTCCCCTACTGAGTTCCTCCCTCCTACTGAGTCTCCTCCTCTCTCTCCTACTGAGTTCCTCCCTCTCTCTCTCCTACTGAGTTCCTCCCTCTCTCTCTCCTACTGAGTTCCTCTCCTCTCTCTCCTCTGAGTTCCTCCCTCTCTCTCTGAGTTACTCTCTCTCTCCTACTGAGTTCCTCCCTCTCTCTCTCTCTCTCCTCTACTGAGTTCCTCCCTCTCTCTCTCCTCTCTCTCTCCTACTCCTCCCTCTCTCTCTCTCCTACTGAGTTCCTCCTCTCTCTCTCCTACTGAGTTCCTCCTCTCTCTCTCCTCTCTCTCTCCTACTGAGTTCCTCCTCTCTCTCTCCTACTGAGTTCCTCCCTCTCTCTCTCTCTCCTACTGAGTTCCTCCTCTCTCTCTCTGAGTTCCTCCCTCTCTCTCTCTCTCCTACTGAGTTCCTCCCTCTCTCTCTCCTCTCTCTCTCTCTCCTCTTCCCACTGAGTTCCTCCCTCTCTCTCTCTCTCTCTCCTACTGAGTTCCTCCTCTCTCTCTCTCTCTCTCCTCCTACTGAGTTCCTCCTCCTCCCCATTGAGTTCTCTCTCTCTCCTACTGAGTCCTCTCTCTTCTCTGAGTACTCTCTCTCTCTCTCTCTCCTACTGAGTTCCTCCCTCTCTCTCTCTCTCTCTCTCTCTCTCTCTCTCCTACTGAGTTCCTCCTACTCTCTCTCTCTCTCTACTGAGTTCCTCTCTCTCTCTCTCCTACTGAGTTCCTCTCTCTCTCCCTCTGAGTTCTCTCTCTCTCTCCTACTGAGTTCCTCCTCTCTCTCTCTCTCTCCTACTGAGTTCCTCCCTCCTCTCTCTCTCTCTCCTACTGAGTTCCTCTCCTCTCTCTCTCTCTCTCCTACTGAGTTCCTTCTCTCTCTCTCTCTCTCTCTCTCACTGAGTTCCTCCCTCTCTCTCTCTCTCCTACTGAGTTCCTCTCCCTCTCTCTCTCCCTACTGAGTTCCTCCCTCTCTCTCTCTCTCCCTACTGAGTTCCTCTCTCTCTCTCTCCTCTGAGTTCCTCCTCTCTCTCTCTCTCCTACTGAGTTCCTCCTCTCTCTCTCTCTCCTACTGAGTTCCTCCTCTCTCTCTCTCTCCCTACTGAGTTCCTCCCTCTCTCTCTCTCTCTCTCTCTCTGAGTTCCTCCTCTCCTCCCTCTCTCTCTCTCTCCTACTGAGTTCCTCCCTCTCTCTCTCTCCTACTGAGTTCCTCTCTCTCTCTCTCTCTCCTCCCTACTGAGTTCCTCCCTCTCTCTCTCTCTCTCTCCTCCTGAGTTCCTCCTCTCTCCTCTCTCTCTCTCTCTCCCTACTGAGTTCCTCCCTCCTCCTCTCTCTCTCTCCTACTGAGTTCCTCCCTCTCCCTCTCTCTCTCCCTACTGAGTTCCTCCCCTCTCCTCTCTCTCCTACTGAGTTCCTCCCTCTCTCCTCCTACTGAGTTCCCTCTCTCTCTGAGTTCCTCCCTCTCTCTCTCTCTGAGTCTCTCCCTCTCTCTCTCTCTCCTACTGAGTTCCTCCTCTCTCTCTCCTACTGAGTTCCTCCCTCTCTCTCTCTCTGAGTTCCTCCCCTCTCTCCCCACTGAGTTCTTCTCTCCTACTCTTCTCCTACTGAGTCTCTCTCTCTCTCTCCTACTGAGTTCCTCTCTATCTCTCTCCTACTGAGTTCTCTCCTCTCTCTCTCTCTCTCCGACTGAGTTCCTCCTTCCTACTGAGTTCCTCCCCTCTCTCTCTCTCTCTCTCTCTCTCTCTACTGAGTTCCTCCCTCTCTCTCTCTCTCTCTCTCTCTCTCCTACTGAGTTCCCTCTCCTCTCTCTCTCTCTCTCTCCCTCTCCTACTGAGTTCCTCTCTCTCTCTCTCCTCCTACTGAGTTCTCCCCTCTCTCTCTCTCTCTCTCTTCCTCCCTCTCTCCTCTTCTACTGAGTTCCTCCCTCTCTCTCTACTGAGTTCCTCCTCTCTCCTCTACTGAGTTCCTCCCTCTCTCCCACTGAGTTCCTCCCCCTCTCTGTTTTCCTCCCCTCTCTCTCTCTACTGAGTTCCTCCCTCTCTCCTCTCTCCCTACTGAGTTCCTCCTCTCTCTCTCTCTCTCTCTCTACTGAGTTCCTCCCTCTCTCTCCCTCTCTCTCCTCTCCTACTGAGTTCCTCCCTCCTCTCTCTCTCCTACTGAGTTCCTCCCCTCTCTCTCTCCTACTGAGTTCCTCCTACTGATCTCTCCCTCTCTCTCCTACTGAGTTCCTCCCTCTCTCTCCCTCTCTCTCTCTCCTACTGAGTTCCTCTCTCTCCTACTGAGTTCCTCCCTCTCTCTCTCCTCTCTCTCCTACTGAGTTCCTCCCTCCTCTCTCTCTCCTACTGAGTTCCTCCCTCTCTCTCTCTCTCCTACTGAGTTCCTCCTCTCTCTCTCTCCTCTCTCTCTCTCCTATCTTCCTCTCTCTCTCCTACTGAGTTCCTCCCTCTGTCTCTCTCTCCCTACTGAGTTCCTCCCTCTCTCTCTCCCACTGAGTTCTCTCTCTCTCCCACTGAGTTCCTCCCTCTCCCCTCTCTCTCTCCTACTGAGTTCCTCCCTCTCTCTCCCACTGAGTTCTCTCCCCAATTGAGTTCCTCTCTCTCTCTCTCTGAGTCCTTCCTGAAAGCTCTCTCCCTCTCTCTCTCTCCTACTGAGTTCCTCCCTCTCTCTCTCCTCCTACTGAGTTCCTTCCTCTCTCTCTCCTCTCTCTCCTCTCTATCTCTCTCCTACTGAGTTCCTCCTTTCTCTCTCTTCTCTCTCTCTCCCCACTGAGTTCCTCCCTCTCTCCTACTGAGTTCTCCTCCCACTGAGTTCCTCCCTCTCTCTCCCTCTCTCTCTCCTACTGAGTTCCTTCCTCTCTACTGAGTTCCTCCTCTCTCTCTCTCCTACTGAGTTCCTCCCTCTCTCTCTCTCTCTCTCTCTCTCTCCTACTGAGTTCCTCCTCTCTCTCTATCTCTCTCCCACTGGAGTTCCTCCCTCTCTCTCTCTCTCCTCTGAGTCTCTCTCTCTCTCTCTCCTACTGAGTTCCTCCCTCTCTCTCTCTCTCTCTCTCTCCCTCTCTCTCTCTCTCCCACTGAGTTCCTCCCTCTCTCTCTCCTATTGAGTTCCTCCCTCTCTCCCCACTGAGTTCCTCCCTCTCTCTCCTCACTGAGTTCCTCCTCTCTCTGTCTCTCTCTCTCTCTCCTACTGAGTTCCTCCCTCCTCCCTCTCTCTCCTACTGAGTTCCTCCCTCTCTCTCCCTCTCTCTCTCTCCTCCTGAGTTCCTCCTCTCTCTCTCTCTCTCTCTCCTACTGAGTTCCTCTCTCTCTCTCCTACTGAGTTCCTCCCTCTCTCTCTCTCTCTCTCCTACTGAGTTACCTCGCTATCTCTCTTCTCTCTCCTACTGAGTTCCTCTCTCTCTCTCTCCTCTGAGTTCCTCTCTCTCTCCTCTCCTACTGAGTTCCTCCCTCTCTCTCTCTCTCTCCTACTGGGAGTTCTCCTCTCTCTCCTACTGAGTTCCTCCCTCCTCCTCTCTCTCCCACTGAGTTCCTCCCTCTCTCTCTCTCTCTCTCTCTCTCTCCCACTGAGTTCCTCCCCTCTCTTCTCCTCTGAGTTCCTCCCTCTCTGTCTCTCTCTCTCTCTCCCTACTGAGTTCCTCCCTCTCTCTCTCTCTCTCCTACTGAGTTCCTCCCTCTCTCTCCCTCCTACTGAGTTCCTCCCTCTCTCTCTCCCACTGAGTTCCTCCCTCTCTCTCTCTCTCCTCCACTGAGTTCCTTCCTCTCTCTCTCTCTCTCCTACTGAGTTCCTCCCTCTCCCTCTCTCTCTCTCCCTACTGAGTTCCTCCCTCTCTCTCTCTCTCTCCCTCTGAGTTCCTCTCTATCTCTCTCCTACTGAGTTCCTCCTCTCTCTCTCTCTCTCTCTCTCTCTCTCTCTCCTACTGAGTTCCTCCCCTCTCTCTCTCTCTCTCCTACTGAGTTCCTCCTCTCTCTCTCTCCACTGAGTTCCTCCCTCTCTCTCTCTCTCTCTCTCTCTCTCCTACTGAGTTCCTCTCTCTCCCTCTCTCTCCTACTGAGTTCTCCCTCTCTCTCTCTCTCCTACTGAGTTACCTCCCTTCTCTCTCTCTCCTACTGAGTTCCTCCCTCTCTCTATCTCTCCTCCCCACTCTATCTACTGAGTTCCTCCCTCTCTCCTCTCTCTCTCTCTCCTACTGAGTTCCTCCTACTGAGTCTCTCTCTCTCTCCTACTGAGTTACTCTCTTCTCTCTCTCCTACTGAGTTCCTCCCTCTCTCTCTCTCTCTCCTCTCTCCTACTGAGTTCCTCCCTCTCTCTCTCTCTCTCTCTCTCCTACTGAGTTCCTCCCTCTCTCTCCCCTACTGAGTTCCTCCCTCTCTCTCTCTCTCCCACTGAGTTCCTCCCTCTCTCTCTCTCTCTCTCACTGAGTTCCTCCCCTCTCTCTCTCTCTCTCTCTCCTACTGAGTTCCTCCCTCTCTCTCCCACTGAGTTCCTCCCTCTCTCCCACTGTTCCTCTCTCTCTCTCTCCTCTCTCTCCTCCTCTCTACTGAGTTCCTCCCTCTCTCTCCCCCTACTGAGTTCCTCCCTCTCTCCCCTACTGAGTTCCTCCTCTCTCTCTCTCTGAGTTCCCTTCTCCTCCTACTGAGTTCCTCCCTCTCTCTTCTCTCTCTCCTACTGAGTTCCTCCCTCCTCTCTCTCCTCTGAGTTCCTCTCTCTCTCCCCTACTGAGTTCCTCCCTCTCTCTCTCTCTCCTACTGAGTCTCCTCCCTCTCTCTCTCTCTCTCTCTCTCCTACTGAGTTCCTCCCCCTCTCTCTCTCTCTCTCTCCTCTGAGTTACTCTCCTCTCTCTCTCTCCTACTGAGTTCCTCCCTCTCTCTCCCTCTCTCTCTCTCCTACTGAGTTCCTCCTCTCTCTCTCTCTCTCTCTCTCTCTCTCTCCTACTGAGTTCCTCCCTCTCTCTCTCTCTCTCTCCTACTGAGTTCCTCCCTCTCTCTCTCTCTCTCCCTACTGAGTTCCTCCCTCCCTCCCTCCCTCTCTCTCTCACTGAGTTCCTCCTCCCTCTCTCTCTCCCACTGAGTTCCTCCCCTCCTCTCTCTCTCTCTCTCTCCCACTGAGTTCCTCCTCTCTCTCTCTCTCTCTCCTACTGAGTTCCTCCTCTCTCTCCCACTGAGTTCCTCCCTCTCTCTCTCCTCTCTCTCTCTCCCACTCCTCTCTCTCTCTCTCTACTGAGTTCCTCCTCTCTCTCCTACTGAGTTCCTCCTCTCTCCCCTACTGAGTTCCTCCTCTTCTCTCTCTCTCTCCCACTGAGTTCCTCCCTCTCTCTCTCTCTCCTACTGAGTTCCTTCCTCTCTCTCCCTCTCTCTCTCTCCTACTGAGTTCCTCCCTCTCTCTCTCTCTCTCTCTCTCCTGAGTTCCTCCTCTCTCTCTCTCTCTCTCTCTCTCTACTGAGTTCCTCCTCTCTCTCTCTCTCTCCTCCTACTGAGTCTCCCTCTCTCTCTCTCTCTCTCTCTCCCTCTCTCCTCCCACTGAGTTCCTCCCTCTCTCTCTCTCTCTCTCTCTCTCCCTACTGAGTTCCTCCTCTCTCTCTCTCTCCTCTCCTTACTGAGTTCCTCCCTCCCTCCCTCTCTCTCCCACTGAGTTCCTCCCTCTCTCTCTCTCTCTCTCTCCCACTGAGTTACTCTCTCTCTCCCACTGAGTTCCTCCCTCTCTCTCCTACTGAGTTCTCCCTCTCTCTCTCTCTCCTACTGAGTTCCTCCCTCCCTCTCTCTCCTCTGAGTTCCTCTCTCTCTCTCTCTCTCTCACACCCACTGAGTTCCTCCTCTCTCTCTCTCTCTCTCTCTCCCTACTGAGTCTCTCTCTCTCCACTGAGTTCCTCTCTCTCTCTCTCTCCTCACTGAGTTCCTCCCTCTCTCTCTCTTTTCTCTCTCCTACTGAGTTCTCTCCTCCCTCTCTCTCTCTCTCCCACTGAGTTCCTTCTCTCTCTCTCTCTCACACCCACTGAGTTTTCCCTCTCCTCCTCTCTCTCCTACTGATCCCTTCCTCTCTCTCTCTCCTACTGAGTTCCTCCTCTCTCTCTCTCTATCTCTCTCTCTCTCTCCCACTGAGTTCCTCCCTCTTTCTCTCCTACTGAGATTCCTCTGAGCTCCCCTCTCTCTCTCTCCTCTCACTGAGTTCCTCCCTCCTCCCTCTCTCTCCTACTGAGTTCCTCCTCTCCTCCCTCTCTCTCTCCTACTGAGTTCCTTCTCTCCCTCTCTCTCTCTCTCTCTCCCACTGAGTTCCTCCCTCTCTCTCTCTCTTCCCCTACTGAGTTCCTCCTCTCTCCCACTCAGTTCCTCCTCTCCTACTCCTCTCTCTCTCTCTCTCTCTCCTCTCTCTCTCCTACTGAGTTCCTCCCTCTCTCTCTCCTGCTGAGTTCCTCCCTCTCTCTCCCCTACTGAGTTCCTCTCTCTCTCTCTCCTACTGAGTTCCCCCTCTCTCTCTCTCTCCTACTGAGTTCCTTCCTCTCTCTCCCTCTCTCTCCTCCTACTGAGTTCTCCCTCTCTCTCTCTCTCCTCTCTGAGTTCCTCCTCCTCTCTCTCTCTCTCTCCTACTGAGTTCCTCCCTCTCTCTCCTACTGAGTTCCTCCCTCTCTCTCTCTCTCTCTCTCTCTCCTACTGAGTTCCTCCCTCTCTCTCTCTCCTCTCTCTCTCTCTCTCTCTCCCACTGAGTTCCCTCTCTCTCTCTCTCTCCTACTGAGTTCCTCCTCCCTCTCTCTCTCTCTCTCCTCTCCTACTGAGTTCCTCCCTCTCTCTCCCTACTGAGTTCCTCCCTCTCTCTCTCTTCTCTCTGAGTCTCTCTCTCTCTCTCCTACTGAGTTCCTCCTCTCTCTCCTCCTACTGAGTTCCTCCCTCTCTCTCCCCTACTGAGTTCCTCCCTCTCTCTCTCCCACTGAGTTCCTCCCTCTCTCTCTCTCTCTCCTACTGAGTTCCTCCCTCTCTCTCCCTCTCTCTCTCTCCTACTGAGTTCCTCCTCTCTCTCTCTCTCTCTCCTACTGAGTTCCTCCCTCTCTCTCTCTCTCTCCTCCTACTGAGTTCCTCCCTCTCTCTCTCGCTCCTACTGAGTTCCTCCCTCCCTCTCTCTCTCTCTCTCTCTCTCTCCTACTGAGTTCCTCCTCTCTCTCTCTCTCTCTCTCTCTCCTACTGAGTTCCTCCTCTCTCTCTCTCTCTCTCTCTCTCTCTCCTCTATCTCTCTCCTACTGAGTTCCTCCTCCTCCCTCCCTCTCTCTCTCTCTCTCCTCTCTCTCCTACTGAGTTCCTCCTCTTCTCCCACTCAGTTCCTCCCTCTCTCTCTCTCTGAGTTCCTCTCTCTCTCTCTCTCTCTCTCTCTCTACTGAGTTCCTCCCTCTCTCTCCTACTGAGTTCCTCCTCTCTCTCCCCTACTGAGTTCCTCCTATCTCCTCCCACTGAGTTCCTCCCTCTCTCTCTCTCTCTCCTACTGAGTTCCTTCCTCTCTCTCCCTCCTCTCTCTCTCCTACTGAGTTCCTCCTCTCTCTCTCAGAGTCTCTCTCCTCCTACTGAGTTCCTCCCTGCTCCTCTCTCTCTCTCTCTCCTCTGAGTTCCTCTCTCTCTCTCTCCTACTGAGTTCCTCCTCTTCTCTCTCTCTCTCCTACTGAGTTCCTCCCTCTCTCTCTCTCTGAGTTCCTCCTCTCTCTCCTACTGAGTTCCTCCCTCTCTCTCTCCCTCTCTTCTCTACTGAGTTCCTCCCTCCCTCCCTCTCTCTCCCACTGAGTTCCTCCCCTCTCTCTCTCTCTCTCCCACTGAGTTCCTCCTCTCTCTCTCTCTCTCTCTCTCCTACTGAGTTCCTCCCTCTCTCTCTCTCTCTCTCCCTACTGAGTTCCTCCTCCTCTCTCTCCCCACTGAGTTCTCCCACTCTCTCTCTCTCTCTCTCTCACTCTCCTACTGAGTTCCTCCTCTCTCTCTCTCTCTCTCCTACTGAGTTCCTCCCTCCCTCCCTCTCTCCCACTGAGTTCCTCCCTCTCTCTCTCCCTCTCTCTCTCTCACACCCACTGAGTTTCCCTCTCTCCTCCCCTCCTCCCTCTCCCTACTGAGTTCCTCCCCTCTCTCCCACTGAGTTCCTCCTCTCTCTCTCTCTCCCACTGAGTTCCCTCTTCTCTTCTTCTCTCTCCTACTGAGTTCCTCCCTCCCTCCTTTCTCTCTCTCCTACTGAGTTCCTCCTCTCTCTCTCTCTCTATCACACTCCACTGAGTTTCTCTTCTCTCTCTCTCTCTCTCTCTCCTACTGAGTTCCTCCTCCCCTCTTCTCCACTGAGTTCCTCCCTCCTCCCCCTCTCTCTCTCTCTCTCTCTCACCCACTGAGTTCCTCTTCTCTCTCTCTCTCTATCTCTCTGGCTTTATTGGCAGGGAAATACTGAGTTAACATTGCCAAAGCAAGTGAAATAGAAAAATAAAAAATTAACAGTTCCTCCTCTCTTCCCAAGGAATAAACACATTTCAAATGTCATAGAGTTATGTCTATCTCCTCAGTGTTGTACAGTGTTGTAATGGATGTGCACATAGTTTTATATAAGTAAGTTTGTTCTTCACTGGTTGCCCTTTTTTTATGCCAACAGGTCACAAAATCTTCTGCTGTGATGGCACACTGTGGTATTTCACACAATCCTATGAGAGTTAATCAAAATTTAACCTCTTTCAAATTCTTTGTGTAATCTGGAGGGAAATACGTGTCTCTCCTATGGTAAACACATTGGGCAGGAGGTTAGGGAAGTGCAGCCAGTTTCCACCTCATTTTGTGGGCAGAGCACATAGCCTCCCTCTTCTCTGAGAGCCAGGTCTGCCTTCAGCGGCTTTTCTCCACTAGTTCCTATGCTCACTGAATCTGTACATAGTCAAAGCTTCCTCTCTCTCCTACTGAGTTTCCCTCAAATCTCTCCTACTGAGGTCAGGTCTTCTGCCACTGAGTTCCCTCCCTCTGTTTCTCTCAAATAGCATCCCTCTAGTTTGCTCTGTTGTGCTGTCCTGGGCTCTGTTTAGGCTCTCCTGATCAGAGCCCCAGGACCTCTCTCTCTCCCACTAGGTGCTCTTCTCCAGGTTAGTTTCTCTGTAGGTGATGGCTTTGTCTTATGGAAGGTTTGGGAATCTCTCTCTTTATGAGTTCCTTATAATTCTAACGGGGTCTCCTTTCTGGATTTTGATCATTATCGGTATCCGCCTAAGTTCCTCTGCTCTGCATTATTTGGTGTTTTACGATGTGCACGGAGGATATTTTGAGTTTTTGAATTCTGGTGATGAGCGGGACCCTCCCTCCCTCACAACCATTAAGGGCAATGGGTTCTATAACTGATTCAAGTTTTTTAGCCAAATCCTAATTGTCGAATTGAAGGCACCAGATCATCAGCAAACAGTAGAAATTTGACTTCTACTGATTCTGGTGAGGCCCCTATGCTGCAGACTGTCTCTAGTTTATATATATATGTTGAAGAGGGTGGGGCTTTGCATCCCTGTCTCACCCCACGGCTCTGTGGGAAGAAATGTGTGTTTTTGCTGAGTTTTAACCGCACACTTTTTGTGTACATGGATTTTATGATGTCTTATGTTTTTCCCCCTACTGACCACCTGCCATCAATGTGTATAGCAGACCCTCGTCAATGTCCTACTGACGTTCCTCCCTCTGTATAGCAGACCTCGTCCTAATGTGTATAGCAGACCTCATGACAAATCGAGTTCAAGAGCTTTTTTTTATCAACAAAGCATGAGAAGACTTTGCCTTGCTTTGGCTTGTTCGCTTGTCAATTAGGTGTGCACGGTGAATACATGGTCTGTCGTACGTCATTTGGTAAAAACTCAAATTGACATTTGACTCAGTACCTTGTACATTTCCTCAGCGAAAACGCGAAGCAGCTGTTAGAATGGCCTCTTTTTACGGGCTCTTAACCTCTTAGTCCGCCCCCATCCCGCATGCGGTATCGTCTACTCAGCCTCAAGCTCATTAGCAAATGAAACGAATAAATATGCCTGTTCTCAAGCTTAGCCTTTTCTTAACAATCCTGTCGTCTCAGATTTTCAAAATATGCTTTAGAACCAGAGAAAATCACCTCTTTGTGTAAGAGTGGTGATAGCTAGCTTAGCTCTCTTAGCATTAGCATTTAGCACGCAACATATTCACAAACCAGCCAAGGAATCAAATAAAATAATTTACCTTGGAAGAACTTCAGATGTTCTCTCTGAGGAGACTCTCAGTTACATAGCAGATGTCCAGTTTTTCCTGAAAGATTCTTGTACTGAGTACATCGTTGCCTTTTGTTACTATGCATATGGCTACCGAAACTAACCGAAAATTCAGTCACCCTGTCTCTTTTTTCCGAATTAACTCCATAATATCGACTGAAACATGGAAAACGCTGTTTGAATCAATCCTGAAGGTGGTTTGTCATATTTCTCCATTGAAAGTTCCTCCTCCCTTGTAGCCTGGTTTGTTCTGAGATTTGAATGAAAAATACCGGACCTGACTTTTGCGCACCAATTGGTACGCAGACACCAAGGGACACCTGGTAAATGTAGTCTCTTATGGTCAATCTTCCAATGATATGCCTACAAATACGTCAATGCCTGCAGAGACCTCCCTGGGGAAACAAGAGAAAGAGTCCGCTTATTCCTGTCGATTCACAGCCATATAAGGTGATCATGGAAACGTAGCCTCAGAAATCCTGTGCATTTCCTGGTTGGTCATACATCTTGGTTTTGCTCCCTACATTTGTTCTCTCTCCTCATGAAAATCTTGCATTTCTGGAAACGAAGACTGTCCTCCTTTCCTCCTCTATCAATTCCAACATAGTTCCTCCTCTCTCTCCTGATAAAACATGCGCTTAAAACGGGAGTTCCTCCTTTTTATCCCACTGAAATCCTCCTCTCTATAGGACTAACAGGTTAACCAGTATTTTTTTGTGTTTTGTGTTATTTGTAAACCTATTGTACATAACGCTCCCTGCACTGCCTCCCAGGACTAAAAATAGCTTCTGACATACCCCACTGAGTTCCTCCCTCCACTCCCTCTCTCCTACTGAAGATTTTTTCTCTTTAGACACAAAAAGGATTTCCCTTCCAGAACCCCACTGAGTCCAAAATCTCCCTTCTAATTCGCTCCATGAGAAATTAGACAGAGATCTCGGGACATACACTACCATTCAAAGTTTGTCCATTAAAATAACATCAAAATTGACTCAAAAATACAGGTAGACATTGTTAATGTTGTAAATTACTATTGTAGCTGGAAACGCAGATTTTATGGAATATCTATATCTCTCTCTCCTAGAGGCCCATTATCAGCAACCATCACTCCTCTGTTCCAATGGCACGCTCCCTTAGCTAATCTGTCACGAGTTCTGTTGAAAGGACAGGACTCTCTCCAACTGAGTTCCATTTTCTTTTATTAATCAAAAACAGATGCCAAACAAAATAAATGACAAAAACAAACTGAAGCTTTATCTGCTCTCTCTCTCAATGTCAACTTCTCCTACAAAGACAGGTCCCTCTCTCTACTTCTCTCTCCGGGTTCCTCCGGACTGGGCACTCTCCTCTCCTACTGAGTTCCTCCCTCCTCCCTGCTCCCACTGAGTTCCTCCCCTGACTGGGCACTCTCTCTTCCTCACTGGCCTCCCTCGCTCTGTCTTCCCAGACTGGGGCACCTCTTCCCCAGGCCCCGGACTGAGTTCTCCCTGGAGGCAACTGAGTGTCCTCTCTCCTCTAGTACTCCTCCTCACCTGGTGAGTTCCTTCCTCTGGGACTCCCAGCTCTCTGTAACTCCAGAGGACAAACCAGTGGGTCCATCTCCTCTGAGTACCACCCACTCTCTCAGTTCTCTCTGGATGAGTTCCTACCAGCTCTCTCTAACTCTCCCAGAGACAACCAGTGGTCCTCTTCCATACACCCACTCTGGTCTGTGGTGATGGTCTACCAGCTCTCTCTGTAACTCCAGAGGACCTCTCTACTCTCTCCTACTGAGTTCCTCCTCCTCTATACCACCCACCTGGTACTGATTTCCTCTGGATATCTCCTAGACTTCTCCCTCCCAAGGACAACCTTCTCTCTCTCCCCACTGAGTCACCCTCTCTGGTCTCAGTGTGGAGGATGGGACTACCAGCTCTCTGTAACCTAGAGCTCAATCAGGAGTCCATCTCCTCTCTCCACCCACCTCCTAGTGAGTGGATGGAATACTCTCTCTCTGTAAATCTCTCAAATCCAGTGGGTTCCTCTCCTCTCTACCACCCACTGAGTTCCTGATGGGACTCTCTCTCTCCTACTGAGTAACTCCAGCTGGCAACCTCCTACTGGTCCTCTCATACCACCCACCTGGTAGTGTGGTGGATGGGACTACTCAGCTCTCTCTCTCCTTTCCTGGCAACCAGTGGTCCGTCCTCTATACACCCACCTGGTAGTGTGGAGGATGGGACTACTCTCTCTGTAACCTGAGTTCAACCCTGGGTCCTCTCCTCACCTACTGTTTCCCTGTAGGATGATACTGTCTGTATTTCTTTTTGATTGGAAGTCCAGGTTCTGCTCTTCTCTCCCAAAGGCAGATGATCTCAGACCTTGTATCTCTCTAGGATGAGATAGTCCCCTCTTCTCTCTCTCTCTCCTGCTCCAGTTCCTTCCTTTTTGTGTCTCTCCTACTGAGTTCCGGACCTCTCTCTCTCTTGTCTTGATTCCTCCCTCTCTTTGTTTCTCATGAGATATCCTACTGAGTTCATCTCTAGAGCTCTGTGTGAGTTCCTCCTTCTCCCTCCTCCCTCCCTGTCTTTGTTTCTCTGAGTTCTCCTTCTCTCCCTACTGAGAGCCTCCTGTGCTCTCCCCTTGTCCTCTCTCTCTCTTCTTTCGCCTCTTCTTCCCTCTCCCTTTCCTTTCTGAGTCTCTCTTCTCTATTTCACTCTCTTCTTCCTTCTCTCTGCCTCTTCTCTCCTCTGCCTTCCCTGTCTCTCTTTCTCTCCTGAGTTAATCCCAGTGTCTCAGCCTTAGTGGAGTTCCTCCTCATGCCCAGGCTGGTCCTCAGCTCCGTATCCAGGAGCCTCAGGGGTCTCTCCAGGAATGTGAATGATTGGCTGAATCCAGGCCTCTCTGCCTAGGGGCTAGAGTACAGGGTCTGGTCTGAAGTGGCACCCTGTGTGGTTTACCTGTTAACGTTTTGTTATCTATACAATCACAGTTTGACATCCACATATCCACAGTTGACATCTCAAATCAAATTGTAGTTTGTCACACTGAGTTCCTCCCTCTCAAATAGGTGTAAACTTTATAGTGAAATGCTTAATTTCCAAGCCCTTAACCAACAAGGACGCTCTCTAAATAAGTGTCATAAAGTATTTAACTCTCTTGCAAATAGCTCTCTTGATTAGCTGTTCAGGAGTTCCTATGGCTTGGGTAGAACTGTTGAGTTCCTGTTCTTCTCTCCGCATGGCAAGAGGTCATTCTCTCTCTCACTGGGTGGCTGGAGTCTCCTACTGACTCTTTAGGGCCTCCTCTCTCTCTTGACCTACTGAGTTCCTCCTCTCTCTGATGCAGGAAGTTCCTCCCTTCTCTCCCCTAGTGATGTTCTGGGCTGTACCCATTGAGTTCCCCTCTGTAGTGCCTCCGGTCGAGGTCGAGCAGTTGCTCTCTCCAGGCGGTGATGCAATCCCTCAGGATGCTCTTCCTACTGAGTTAGCTCTATCTCTCTTGAGGATCTGAGGACCTGCCAAATCTTTTCAGTCTCCTGAGGGGGAATAGGCTCTCTCTCTCTCTCTCTCTTCTTCACTGAGTTCCTTTGGTAGCTCTCACTCTCCTGCTGAGTTCCTCCCTCCTCCCTGGACACTCTCCCACTGAGTTCCTCCCCTGCTCCACTACAGCTCCGTCTCTCCCAATGAGTTCCTCCGTTCTCCTTTTTCCTGTAGTTCCACAATCATTTCTCTTTGTCTTGATCGTAGTCTCCTACTGAGTTCCTCTCTCTCCCAACAGGTTCCTCCTGCTGCTGTCCCACTGAGAGGGCTCATCGGGAGACTCTCCTACTGAGTTTTATCTAACTTGGTTTGAATTGAGGATAATTTATTTGCTTGGTTGTATCCCAAATGGCTATTCCTTGCTCTTCTCTTTTCCGACTCTTCCACCCTTTATGTTATACTCCTAGAGTTCCTCCTCTCTCTCTCTAGGGCTGATTCTGAGGACTCTCCCAGCAGAAACAACCTCTTGCATAATCAAGACAGTTGCTGTGTGAGAGAAGGTGTCTAAAGTTCACTGAGTTCCTCTCTATCTAAATGCCTAGCTGAGTTCCTCCAGTGGCTCTCTCTTCTTCCCTGAGAGTGAAGGGGCTCCCTCTCCATGGCCAAGAGACACGAGTGGCGGCCCCGCTCTCCCACGGTTCCTCCTCTCTCTCTCTCTCACCTTGGAACACAGGGCTTTGAGAGACTCCATTAGATTCCTCCTCTTTCTCTCTCTCTCTCCTAGAGTTCCTCCATGCTGCCTTTATGCCAGACTCAGACTGGGTTGGGAATAACTCTAATAAAATAGTAACTGTAATAATATTGAAATCAGAGTTAGATACTATCTCTTCTCTCTCTCTTCCTAGATTACTTTACATTTCATTTACATTTAAGTCCCTTTCTCTCTTTTCTCCAGAGTCGATCATATTTATATTTACATTTAAGTCATTTAGCTCCCACTGAGTTCCTCCCTTGTCCAGAGCTCTCTCTCCAAATTGAGTGCTCCCTTCACCTTTATGACAGAAAATGACATTTCCTTTTGAGTTCCTCCCTTTCTAACTACTCTCTCCTACTGAGTTTCCAAAAGTAATTCTCTCTCCTACTGAGTTACTCCTTTAACTCTCTCTCCTACTGAAAGTATCTCCAAAAGTAACTGAGTAATCAGATACTACTTTTAACTCTCTCCTACTGGAGTTCCTCCTCCAAAGTAACTGGAGTTCCTCAGATACCATTGCTGAGATTAGGTCCTCCAAAATTACATTACTGAATACAATTCCTTAAACAGGCAACTGGCTCTCCTAACAGAGTTCCATCCTTCTCACCTGAGTTGCTTGCTGTTTGGGGTTTTAGGCTGGTTTCTCCTACAGCACTTTGAGATATCAGCTGATGTACTGAGGGCTATATAAATACATTTGATTTGGATTACATTTAGAAAGAGAGTTCTAGTAACTGTAAAGTTTAAATTTAGAAAGTTCCCTACTCAACTCTCTCCCACTGATATATCCCTCCATACTTTGGCATTCTCTCAGCCACTAGTTCCTGGCATTCATCAGCCATACTGAGTTGGCATTCATCAGCCATACTCTGGTATTCATACAGCCTCCCTCTCTCTCTCCTCTGAGTTCCCTACCTTCCCATTCATCAGCCATACTCTTGGCCTTCATCAGCTCCTACTTGAGTCTTCATCAGCCCTACTCTTACAGTTCATCAGCTCTCTCTTGGCATTCATCAGCTATACTGAGTTCCCTTCATCAGCTATACTCTTGTATCTCATCAGTTCCTCCTCTTGGCTCTTCATCAGCCATACTTTGAGTTCCTCATCTATCTCTCTCTTGATTCATCAGCTATTCTCTTGGCATTCATCAGTTCCTCCTCTCTCTCTCTCTCTTCATCAGCCATACTCCTACTGATTCCATCAGCTCCTACTCTTTGAGTTCCTTCATCAGCCTCTCGCTTCGCCCACTGAGTTCCTCCTGATCAGTGGCCATTTTAGCATGTAAATCTTCCTACTGAGTCTCTCCCTCCTCCCTATTTTGATGAGTTCCTCCCAAATCCACTCACTCTCACTAAACAATACATTAATTGCACTGTATCAATGACAAGTGAGTTCCTCCTCAAGCTGTTAGACCCACATAAGTTCCTCCCAACAGCAGAGCTTCTGTTCAGCACCACTGAGTTCCTCCTCTCTCACTCTCTTACACCTGGCTATCAGCGGAGCTTTCTGTTCAGCACCAGGGAGTGAACTGCACTCTCCGTCTCACCTGGCTCTCCCAGCGAGTTCCTCTCTTCAGCACCAGGGGAGAATCCCTCCTCACCCTCTACACCTGGCTATCTCACGGAGCCTTGTCTATCAGCTGAGCCTTGTCAATGGGCAGCCATGGAGCCTTGTCTGGCAAAGACAAGTGAAATAGAAAATTCAGCCTCAGTTACTGCCTTCCAAAAACATAGCTGATATATTGATTGTCTAAACAAATGTGGTTTCTGTTGAAATTGAGATGTATATAATCTATGGTTGCATGCCAACAGGTCACAATGAGTGGAAAAGAGGAATCTGTATGATTAACAATAGATTAGCTTAACTAATACGGATGTATTCAATATAACTATGTGTTCGCACTTTCATAAATGAACAGCATTGGGCAGAATTCAGAACATGGGCTGAATGACGGACAGTGAGTAAAACTGAGAGCCTGACTGCCTTTCAGCTGCTTTCCCATGCCTAAGCAGCTGGATGACTGACAGTGAGTAAAACTGAGAGTGGCTGACTCCATCTTGGCTCAGGTTTCTGCCTAAGCAGTGTATGACGGACAGTGAGTAAACTGAGAGTGGCTGACTCCATTTTGGTTTTCCTTGTGCTGCTGTCCTGGGGCTCTGTTTGCAGTGATGACGGACAGAGAGTAAAACTGGAGAGTGGCTGACTCCATTTTGCCCGGCTTGTTGGGTGCCTAAGCAGTGATGACGGACAGTGAGTTTTAAACTGAGGCTCTGACCTGCATTTTGATCTTATCGGGTTCCCCATGCCTACAGCATGACGGACAGGATATTTTGGTGTTTTTGAACTGAGAGTGGCTGACCTCCATCTTGGCTCGGCTTCCATGCCAATCAGTGTGACGACAGTGAGTAAAACTGTAGAGTGGCTGACTCCATCTGGTGGCTCGGTTTCCCATGCCTAAGCAGTGATGACGGACAGTGAGTAAACTGGAGAGTGGCTGACTCATTTTGGCTCGGCTTCTGTGCCTAAGAAGTGATGACGGACAGTGAGTAAACTGAGAGTGTTTGTGACTGGATTTTATGATGTCTTATGTTTTTCTACCATGCCTCAATGTAATATAGCAGACCGTCAATTGAGCAGAAACAGAGTGGCTGACAACAAAGCATTTTGCCTCGGGTTTCATGCCTAAAGGGTGAATAACAGACATTGAGTGAAACAGAGTGGCTCACCCATTTTGGGCTAGTTTCCTGCAGCGAAAACAGGCATTGAGTGAAACAGAGTGGCTGACTTAACCATTTTGCCTTTGTGTTTTGTGCCTAAGCAGTAATAACAGGCATTGTAATAAGTGGCTGACACTTGCCTCAGTTTCCCATGCCTGGATATAACAGGCATTGAGTGAAACTATGACTTTTTTGAAGACTTGATGCCCATGAAAGGTCAAAATCCCTTAACAGAAATTAGACAGGAACATCGGGACAGTAATCCATTGTTGGGTCTACCATTAAAATAACATCTTTCCGAGACTTGTTACTGATCTCAATCCTATTGCGAGCTGGAAGGCCTGGAAGTTTTGAAAGACTACATAGCGCAGGGCAGAACCATAGGAAGATGATAAACATGGAGATATGACTGTAATTTCATGGCTGTAACCAGGGCGGACCAAGGCCCTGGTGATTGGAACCATCTTTTACGCCACCCACGCTGTCAACAAATGCTAAACAAGCTTTATCTGCGACTAAACAGATCAACTTCCCACAAAGACAGGTGTGGACCGAGTCCCAAATGGGCCCCGACTGGGCACCTCATCGCACCCTACTTTGACCAGAAGTGCCCCGGATGGACCCTGGTTTAAGGGCCCCGACTGTGCACTATGAAGGGATACTGGTCCACGTTGGGACAGATTCTACAAGAAGAGGATGATGTCACCTGGAATCAATTACTGGAACTGTCGACTGACCATAGTTCCGTTACATTATCACCCACCTGATGTTTGGTGGATGGACTACATTGTCATGAATCTGATTTTCATTAGCATTATCATGAATCTGATCTTTTCATTACATTGTCATGAATCTTGATCAACCAGTTTCCGCTCATTACATTGTCATGAATCTGATCTTTTCATTTCATTGTCATTGAATCCAGATCTTTTCATTACATTATCATGAATCTGATCTTTTCATTACATTAGGATGAATCTGAAAGCTTTGTATTCCATGGTGTCATGAATCTGATTTTTGTGGTTTACATTGTCATGAATCTGATCTTTGTCTTACATTGTCATGAATCTGATCTTTTCATTACATTGTCATGAATCTTGATCTTTTCATTACATTGTCACGAATCCCTGTCTTTTCATTACATTGTCATGAATCTGATCTTTTCATCACATTATCATGAATCTGATCTTTCATTACATTGTCATGAATCTGATCTTTTCATCACATTATCACAATTCTGTCTTTCATTACATTTCGAATCTGATCTTTTCATTACATTGTCATGAATCTGATCTTTTCATTACATTGTCATGAATCTGATCTTTTCATTACATTGTCCATCCCATGTCTCAGCCTTTTCATTACATTATCATGAATCTGATCTTTCCAGGAGCCTCAGGGGCATTATCATGAATCTGATCTTTTCATCACATTATCATGAATCTGATCTTTGGCATTGTCATGAATCTGATGTTTTGTTATCTATACAATCACAGCTCTGACCCCAGAGAATCACTGTTTTCTAACAGACCTTTCCTATTGGTTCTGTCCTAATGTTGTCTTTACACGAAATGCTGGATTTACAAGTCCTTAATCCCAACACGCCTTAATAATAACGTGGACAAGATCAGGACAAAGGACGCATGTCTGTTCAATCAGGTATAAACAGGGCTTGTGTGTTCTACTAAGGCGCCCCTGCATGCCTGCCGGAGTTGTCAGCGTCTTGTCAGTCTTTAGCTTCCTCCAAAAGCCCTCTCCATGGTTGTGTTGAGAGAGTGCCTGTTGTCAGTGAGCAGTTATCAGCAACCGGTTGTCTCTGTGTTGTCAGCGTGTTGTCAGTGTGTCTGTCAGTCTTGGTGTGTTGTCAGTAAGTTGTCAGTGTGTTGTCTGTGTTGTCTGGGGGGCGTGTTGTCTGTGTTTCCTGTAGTCCACAATCATTGTCTCTGTCTTGTCAGTGTCAGTGTGACAACAGTCTGTGTTGTCATAGAGAGCATGATCAGGGATGTGTTGTTTGAATTGAGCGTTTATTTGTCAGCCTGTGTCAGTGTGTTGTCAGTGTTCCACCCCATGTTGTCAGTGTTGTCAGTGTGTTGTCTCTCTGTGTTGTCAGTGTGTTGTCAGTGTGTTGTCAGTGTTGTTGTGTAAATGTCTGAGTTGTCAGTGTGTTGTCAGTGTGTTGTCTCTGGCCAAGTTGTCAGTGTGTTGTCTCCCGTGTTGTCAGTGTTGTCAGTGTTGTCACTGTGTTGTCAGACATGTGTTGTCAGTGTGTTGTCAGACTGTTGGGAACAACTGTACAAAATGTCTAATATTGAAATTGTTAGATACTTTGAAAAGCTGTGATTGTCAGCGTAGAAATGACATTTCCTTTGGTCTACTTTGAACTAGGGTTGTCAAAAGTTGTCAGTGTGTAATCAGTGTGTTGTCTCTGTGTTGTCAGTGTGTTGTCAGTGTTAACTCTCTAAAGTTGTCAGTAAGTGTACTACTTTTAACTGTCAAAGGGAAAGTTGTCTCTCTGTGTTGTCAGTGTGTTGTCAGTGTGTAATCAGTGTGTTGAAAGTATTCCAAAAGTAACTGTGTTGTCAGTGTGTTGTCAGATTAGGTCATCCAAAAATTCATTACTGAATACAATTTTAAACAGGCAACTGGTGTTGTCAGCATGCTTGTCTCTGTGTTGTCTGTTTGTTTAGTCTCTGTGTTGTATCTGTGTTGTCTCTGTGTTGTCAGGTGTTGTAAGTGTAAAATATCTCTGTGTTGTCAACTCTGTGTTGTCTCTGTGTTGTCAGCTGTGTTGTCAGTATACTGTTGTCAGCATGTTGTCAGTTGTCTCTGTGTTGTCTCAGCTATACTCTGTGTTCATCAGTGTACTTTGTCATTCATGTTGTACTCTGTTCATCAGCCATACTGTTGTATCTGTTTGTCAGCATGTTGTCTCTGTTGTCATTATACTCAGTGGTTGTCAAGTTGTCTCTGTAAGCATTCATCAGTACTGTTGGCATTCCTGTCAGCAATACCTTGGCATTCATCAGCCATACTCTGTGTTGTCAGTAATGTTGTCTCTGTGTTGTCATCATTATACTGGTCTATCAGTGTTGTCAGTAATGTTGTCTCTGTGCTTGTCAGTCTTGGCATTCATCAGCTTGTCAGCTATACTCTTGGTGTCAGCTATACTCTCTGTGTTGTCAGTATGTTGTCAGTGTGTTGTCAGTATGTTGTCAGTAAGTTGTCTCTGTGTTGTCAGTGCGGTCGTGTTTGTTCATCAGTACTGTTGTCAGTAAGTTGTCTCTGTGTTGTCACGCCATACTGTTGTCAGTAAGTTGTCTCTGTGTTGGGTTGTCTTGATGTCAGTGTTGTCAGTAAGTTGTCTCTGTGTTGTCAGCAAATCCACAACACGTCAGTAAAAACAATGTCAGTAATGGTGACAGTTGTCCTGTGTTGTCAGTATGTGGTCTTTCAGCACCATGGTGAATGTTGTCAGTACACCTGTGTCAGTTGTTGTCAGTACCAGTTGAATCCTTACCACGTCAGTAAGCACCAGGGAGTGAACTCACGGCTACACCTGGATATCAGTGTTTGTCTCTGTGTTGTCAGTATGTTATCAGTGTGTTGTCAGACACAGCTTCACTCCTCCAGGCTCTGTTCAGCACCAGGGAGTGAATCTACCACAATGTTTGGATCAAAGCGGAGCCTTCTGTTCAGCACCAGGGCAACTACCACGGCTACACCTTCTGCAGCGGAGCCTCAATTCACTGGGGCAATGGAGGGGTAGCGGTCCCTGCTATCCGGAGCCTTCTGTCTGTGCACCATGTGCGTATTCACCACGGCTACACCTGGATATGAGGCTGTGTTCAGGCCAGGGAGTGAATCCTCCCTGGTCAATGCAACTGCTATCAGCGGAGCCTCTGTCCACGCAACCGATTCCTCTCCTCATCTCACCCCTGGACAGCAAACAAGACACAATAGACCGTGTGTGTGGCTGAGGGGCCTCTGTTGAACACAATGAAGGCTATTCACCTGGCTATAGTTGTGTCTGTACAGGGACTGCAGCGCCAATGTAGCCTACTTTTAGGTGAGGAAAGGCCACATTCTAGTCCTGTGGGAAAGACTTGGTCTCTATATTGAGTGATATGGAATGCACACCTGGCCACGGAGCCCAGTCTGCACACTTTGAATCCTTATACGGCTACACCTGGCTACTGAAAGGGTCTGGCAGCTTATAGGTTTATTCAGCCTCAGTTACCCTGGTTAAAGTAGTGCTCTATATGGATACCCAAATGTGGTTTCTACTGACAGTAGATGTACAAACTATGGCACAAAGTAAAGAGGAATCGTATATTAGGGATAGCTTAACCACGGGTCTAAAGTAGTGCTCTATATAGGGGATAGGACCCTGAATCTAAAGTAGTGCTCTGATAGGGATAGGACCCTGGTCTAAAGTAGTGCTCTATATAGGCATTGAGGAAACAGAGTGGTTGCCTGGTCAGTAGTGCTAAGCAGTAATAACAGGGATAGGACCCTGGTCTAAAGTAGTGCTCTATATAGGGGATAGGGCCCTGAGTCTAAAGTAGTGCTCCATATAGGGATAGGGCCCATGCCTCTAAAGTTGAGTGAAACAGAGTGGCTGATATAGGGATAGGCCCTGCCTAAAGTAGTGCTTCATTAGGGATAGGGCCCTGTCTAAAGTAGTGCTCCATATGGGGGGCAAAACAGTAGGGTAATGCTTTGTTGGGATAGGCCCTTTCCGGAGTAGTGCCTCAATCCAAGGGCTAGGGCCCCTTGAAAACATTGAACTAGTCAGAACCATAGGAAGAAGGAACATGGAGATAGGTTGTTGGGGCTGTAGATAGGACCTCTGGTATTGGAACCATCTTTCTCGGGATAGGACGCTGTCATTGGATCTAATTCAGCGAGTCGGACTTCAGATTCTATTCATAGGGATAGGACCCTGGTCTAAAGTAGTGCTCTTGACCAGGGATAGGACCCTGGTCTAAAGTAGTGCACTATATAGGGGATAGGACCCATTTGGGACAGATCTAAAGAAGAGGATGATGTCAATGGAATACTTACTGCAACGTCAATTCATATTTTCTCATGACAGGATCATACCCTGATGTTTTCAATTACATTGTAGTGCTCTTTTCATTACATTATAGACCCTGATCTTTTCAAAGTAGTGCTCTTTTCATTAGGGATAGACCCTGGTCTATTACATTATCAACTCTGATCTTTTCATAGAGGGGGATAGTTCATTACATTGTCATGAATCTGATGTTTTCATTACATTGATGGTGATCTAAAGTAGTGCTTTTCATTACATTGTCAATGAAATAATCTGATCTTTTCATAGGGATAGGAATCTGATCTTTTCAAATTGTAGTGCCTTTTCATAGGGATAGGACCCTGATCTAAAGTAGTGCTCTGATATAGGGATAGGGCCCTTTTCATTAAAGTAGTGATCATATATACCCTTATATCAAAGTAGTGATCTTTTCTATACATTATAGGAATCTGGTCTATCACATTATGCTCTCTATACATTATAGGAATCTGGTCTTTCATTACATTGTCATGAATCTGATGTTTTCATAGGGATAGGGCCCTGGTCTTAAGTAGTGCTCTATAGGGATAGTCACCCTGATCTTTCAAAGTAGTCTGCTTTCACATTATCAGATAGCATTGCCCTCTGAAGTAGTGCTCTTATAGGATCCTGATTTAAAGTAGTGCTCTTTTCATAGGGGATAGGACCCTGGTCTTTCAAATTGTAGTGCTCTATATAGGGATAGGGTACTAATTATCAGCCCCTGGTCTAAAGTAGTGCTCTTAGTATAGGATAGGACCCTGGTCTAAAGTAGTGCTTCCTATTGGGATAGGACCCTGGTCTAAAGTAGGGCCCAACACGCTCAGAAATAGGGGATAGGACCCTGGTCTAAAGTAGTGGCTTTTAGGGGATAGGGCCCCTGCATGCCTAAAGTGAGTTGTCATAGGGGGATAGGGCCCTGGTCTAAAGGTAGTGCTCTATATAGGAGTAGCATGTTGCCCTGGTCTAAAGTAGTTGTTGTCAGTGTAGGGTCAGGTGTTGTCCTCTGTGTCTAAAGTAGTGTTTCTGTATAGGGATCAGACCCTGGTCTGTGTAGTGCTGTTATAGGGATAGGACCCCTGTGTCTAAAGTCAGTGTGTATATAGGGGATAGACCCTGTGTCTCAAGTAGTGTTTCTATAGTGTGTTGTCTCTGGTCTCAGTGGATAGGTCCCTGGTTGTCAAAGTAGTGCTTGTCTATAGGGAGATAGGACCCTGGTCTAAAGTAGTTGTCTGTGGTTGTCAGTGTGTTGTCAGTATAGGGATAGGACCCCTGTCTAAAGTAGCGCTCTATATTGTCAGGGATAGGTTGTCTCTGTGTTGTCAGTAGTTGTCAGTGTGTTGATAGTGTGTTGTCCTGGTTGTCTAAAGTAGTGCTCTATAGTAGTTCTGATAGGGACCCTGTCTCTGTAGTGCTCTGTATAGGGGATAGGGCCCTGTGTCTAAAGTAGTGCTGTGTTGTCAGTGAGTTGTCAGCATAGGGTCTATGTGGTCCCTGGTCTAAAGTAGTGTCTCTGTGTTGTCAGTGTTGTCATAGGGCCCTGTGTTGTAAAGTAGTGCTGTGTAGGGATAGGACCCTGGTCTAAAGTAGTGCTCTATATAGGGGATAGGACCCTGGTTGTAAAGTAGTGCTCTATATAGGGATAGGGCCCTGGTCTAAAGTGTTGTCTATGTTGTCAGTAGGACCCTGTGTAAAGTAGTGCTCTATGCCTGTGTTGTATAGTTGTCAGTATGGCCCTGGTCTAAAGTAGTGCTCTGTGTTGGGATAGGACCTGGTCTAAAGTAGTGCTCTGTTATCAGGGATAGGGCCCCTGTTGTCTAAAGTAGTGCTCTGTTAGGGGATAGGACCCTGGTCTAAAGTAGTGCTCTCCTCCAGGGATGGGACCCTGGTCTAGGGATAGGGAGATTTACTGACCCTGGTCTAAAGTAGTGCCTCTATATAGGGATAGGACCCTGGTCTAAAGTAGTGCTCTAATTAACGCCTAGGGATAGGCCTGTCTGGTCCCTCCCGTCAAAGTAAACTGCTCTCGAATAGGGATCCACGGACCCTGATTCTCTCTATCTCAGTAGACCCTGCTAACAAGACACAATAGACGTGTTCTGTATAGGGATAGGACCCTGGTCTAAAGTAGTGTGTCTGTAAGGGATGCAGGACCCACTAAATAGGGGGGATAGGACCCTGGTCTAAAGTAGTGCTCTATATATAGGGCTGAGTCTAAAGTAGTCTGCTCTATAGGGATAGGACCTGGTCTAAAGTAGTGCTCTATAGGGATAGGACCTGGTCTAAAAGTAGTGCTCTATATAGGGATAGGACCCTGGTCTAAAGTAGTGCTCTATATAGGGGATAGGGACCCTGGTCTAAAGTAGTGCTCTATATAGGGATAGGACCCTGGTCTAAAGTAGTGCTCATATAGGGATAGGGCCCTGGTCTAAAGTAGTGCTTCTATATAGGGATAGGGGCCCTGGTCTGTGTAGTTTCATATAGATAGGACCCTGGTCTAAAGTAGTGCTATATAGGGATAGGGCCCTGGTCTAAAGTGCTCTCAAGTAGGGCCCCTGGTCTAGTTCATATAGGGATAGGACCCTGGTCTAAAGTAGTGCTCTATATAGGGATAGGGGCCCTGGTCTAAAGTAGTGCTCTATATAGGGATAGGGCCCTGGTCTAGTGGAAGGGTGCTCTATAGGGATAGGACCCTGGTCTAAAGTAGTGCTCTATATAGGGATAGGGCCCTGGTCTAAAGTAGTGCTCTATATAGGGGATAGGGACCCTGGTCTAAAGTAGTGCTCTAAAGTAGTGCTAGGGGATAGGGCCCTGGTCTAAAGTAGTGCTTTCCTATAGGGGATAGGGTCTAAAGATGGGATAGGGGATAGGGTCTAAAGTAGTGCTCTATATAGGGATAGGACCCTGGTCTAAAGTAGTGCTCTATATAGGGGATAGGGACCCTGGTCTAAAGTAGTGCTCTATATAGGGATAGGACCCTGGTCTAAAGTAGTGCTCTATATAGGGATAGGACCCTGGTCTAAAGTAGTGCTCTATATAGGGATAGGACCCCTGGTCTAAAGTAGTGCTCTATAGGGGATAGGACCCTGTCTAAAGTAGTGCTCTGGGGATAGGACCCTGGTCTAAAGTAGTGCTCTAGGGATAGGGCCCTGGTCTAAAGTAGTGCCTCTATAGGGGATAGGACCCTGGTCTAAAGTAGTGCTCTATATAGGGATAGGGCCCTGGTCTAAAGTAGTGCTCTATATAGGGGATAGGGCCCTGGTCTAAAGTAGTGCTCTGCTATAGGGATAGGACCCTGGTCTAAAGTAGTGCTCTATATAGGGATAGGACCCTGGTCTAAAGTAGTGCTCTATAGGGATAGGACCCTGGTCTAAAGTAGTGCTCTATATAGGGATAGGACCCTGGTCTAAAGTAGTGCTCTATAGGGATAGGACCCTGGTCTAAAGTAGTGCTCTATAGGGGATAGGACCCTGTCTAAAGTGCTGCTCTATATAGGGATAGGACCCTGGTCTAAAGTAGTGCTCTAGATAGGGATAGGACCTGGTCTAAAGTAGTGCTCTAAATAGGACCCTGGTCTAAAGTAGTGCTCTATATAGGGATAGACCCTGGTCTAAAGTAGTGCTCTATATAGGATAGGACCCTGGTCTATATATAGGGATAGGACCCCTGGTCTAAAGTAGTGCTCTATAGGGATAGGACCCTGGTCTAAAGTAGTGCTCTATATAGGGATAGGACCCTGGTCTAAAGTAGTGCTCTATATAGGGATAGGGACCTGGTCTAAAGTAGTGCTCTATAGGGGATAGGACCCTGGTCTAAAGTAGTGCTCTATATAGGGATGCCCTGGTCTAAAGTATAGGGGATAGGCCCTGGTCTAAAGTAGTGCTTCTATAGGGATAGGGACCTGGTCTAAAGTAGTGCCCTCAATAGGGATAGGACAATTAGTGCTAATCCAAGTAGTGCTCTATCATTAGGACCCTGGTCTAAAGTAGTGCTAACATAGACCCCTGGTCTAAAGTAGTGCTCATTAGGGATAGGGGAGTGATGTAGGATAGACCCTGGTCTAAAGTAGTGCTCTATATAGGGATGGACCCTGGGTCTAAAGTAGTGCTCTATATAGGGATCCATTTAAATAGGGGATAGGACCCCTGTCTAAAGTAGTGCTCTAGCTAGGACCCTGGTCTAAAGTATCATTTAGGGATAGACCCTGGTCTAAAGTAGTGCTCTATAGATGGGACCCTGGTCTAAAGTAGTTTCTGATCAGGGATAGGGCCCTGTTAGTGCTTTAGGGATAGGGCCTGGTCAAAAGTGCTCTCATAGGGATAGGACCTTCTAAAGTAGTGCTCTATATAGGGATAGGACCCTGGTCTAAAGTAGTGCTCTATATAGGGGATAGGACCCTGGTCTAAAGTAGTGCTCTATATAGGGGATAGGACCCTGGTCTAAAGTAGTGCTCTATATAGGGATAGGACCTGGTCTAAAGTAGGTAGGGATAGGACCCTGGTCTAAAGTAGTGCTCATAGGGGATAGGACCCTGGTCTAAAGCAGTGCTCTAGGGGATAGGACCCTGGTCTAAAGTAGTTGCTCTATAGGGGATAGGACCTGGTCTAAAGGGATAGGGATAGGACCCTGGTCTAAAGTAGTGCTCTACATAGGGGATAGACCCTGGTCTATATGCTTAAAGGGGATAGGACCCTGGCTCAAAGTAGTGCTTATAGGGATAGGACCCTGGTCTAAAGTGTTCTATATAGGGGATAGGACCCTGGTCTGGTAGTGCTCTCTATATAGGGATAGGGACCCTGGTCTAAAGTAGTGCTCTATATAGGGATAGGACCCTGGTCTAAAGTAGTGCTCTATATAGGGACCTGAATATAAAGTAGTGCTCTATATAGGGGGATAGGACCCTGGCTGCTCTATAGGGGACACCCTGGTCGTGCCATTGATAGGACCCTGTCTAAAGTAGTGCTCTATGTGGGGATAGGACCCTGGTCTAAAGTAGTTCTATGGGATAGGGCCCTGGTCTCCTGGGGATAGGACCCTGGTCTAAAGTAGTGCCTCCATTTAGGGATAAAAGTAGTGCTCTATATAGGGGATAGGGACCCTGGTCTAAAGTAGTGCAGGATAGGGCCCTGGTCTAAAGTAGTGCTCTATATGGGATAGGACCCTGGTCTAAAGTGAGTGCTCTATATAGGGGATAGGGTATAAACTTGGATTAGCTAATTACAACGTGGTTGAGCACAGGAGTGATGGATGTTGTGGTTCTGTAAGATTTTCCATTTAAAAAATCTGGAGCACACTAATCATTTACAAGAGTCTAAACTGTATTTGATCAATACGATGTTTTTTAAACAAAAAACGTGTTTTTCTTTAAAAACAAGGACAAGTCTAAGTGACCGCAAATTTTGAACAGTAGTATAAGTCAAAATATTGAATTACACTTTGCTATTACATAGCACCAACAAGCTTTTACAAAGTTAGATTATATTTAAACAAGAAAAAGGTTTATATTTCCCTAAGTGTTTTATTTGTTCTGGCGGCATTGGCACTGCGTATGGGGTCAGAGCCTTTAACTGTGACCTCTGCTTCTGATTGGCTGATAGACAGGTTGTGTCAGAGTCCTGTCTCCTGTTCTTCTTAATCTTCTTGATCTTCTCCCTGCCTGACCGTCTCTCCTCCAGAGAAGGATCTCAGACAGCCTCTGGATGATTGAGGCTGACGGGGCTCCGCTTACCGGGTCTGGGTACGACTGGGCTGGAAGAGGAGCAGAGAGGAGAGTGGTATGTACACTCCAAAGACTCTTCGGATGAGAGGGCTAAAATATTGAGCAGGTCATGTGTGATATGGGGAACACTGGACTAGAAACAAAACAGTGTCTGATCAAGCATCAGGATCCGACTGTCCTGGAGGAGGGACAGAGAGGACAGTCTCAGGAGGGGTTGGTATGAGGAACAGAGAGGCCAGTCTAAAGGGGGAGGAACAGAGAGGACAGTCTAGAGGAGGAGGAGGAAACAGAGAGGACAGTCTAAAGGGGAACAGAGAGGACAGTCTAAAGGGGGGAACAGAGAGGAACAGAGAACAGAGACAGTCTAAAGGAGGAGGAACAGAGAGGAGAGGACAGTCTAAAGGGGGAGGAACAGAGAGGACAGTCTAAAGGGGGAGGAACAGAGAGGACAGTCTAAAGGAGGAGGAACAGAGAGGACAGTCTAAAGGAGGAGGAACAGAGAGGACAGTCTAAAGGAGGAGGAACAGAGAGGACAGTCTAAAGGGGGAGGAATAGAGAGGACAGTCTAAAGGACTGTAGGAGGAATAGAGAGGACAGTCTAAAGGACTGTAGGAGGAACAGAGAGGACAGTCTAAAGGACTGTAGGAGGAACAGAGAGGACAGTCTAAAGGACTGTAGGAGGAACAGAGAGGACAGTCTAAATGACTGTAGGAGGAACAGAGAGGACAGTCTAAAGGACTGTAGAGGAACAGAGAGGACAGTCTAAAGGACTGTAGGAGGAACAGAGAGGACAGTCTCAGGAGTGGGTTGGTATGAGGAACAGAGAGGACAGTCTAAAGGACTGTAGGAGGAACAGAGAGGACAGTCTAAAGGACTGTAGGAGGAACAGAGAGGACAGTCTCAGGAGTGGGTTGGTATGAGGAACAGAGAGGACAGTCTAAAGGAGGAGGAACAGAGAGGACAGTCTAAAGGACTGTATGAGGAACAGAGAGACAGTAAGGATACCAAACTAAATAAAAACTAGTGAGAAAGTGTTAGGAAGCCACACACACTGAGAGCTTCAGGGAAGCTAGAAAACAAATCACAAGTAAGAGGACAAACTCCAACAGCATGAGCACATTAAACAGATGAGGAATAACTGCCTGCTCCAGACAGACATGCCCCCCCCACACACACACACCTACACACTGGGGAATAACTGCCTGCTACAGACAGACATGACCCCCCCCACACACACCTACACACTGGGGAATAACTGCCTGCTCCCAGACAGACATGACCCCCCCCCACACACACCTACACACTGGGGAATAACTGCCTGCTCCAGACAGACATGACTGATATGACCCCCCTCCCCCACACACACCTACACACACTCCACAAGGTCGCCCCCCCTGCTTTTCTCAGTGGGAGAGCTAATCCAGAGGGGTGGACTGAGCCGAGCCCTGACAACAAAGACAACGAGCCAGACCTCCGGTGCGTTGCGTTTGACGAGGGGTTCCGCCTGAGGAATAAAGCCGCGTTTGTTCGGTAGCTTTACGTCACCGTCATCATAAAGCACCCGAGGCCAGGTTGAACTGTTCGGTAGCTTTACGTCACCGTCATCATAAAGCACCCGAGGCCCGGTTGAACTGTTCGGTAGCTTTACGTCACAGTCATCATAAAGCACCCGAGGCCCGGTTGAACTGTTCGGTAGCTTTACGTCACCGTCATCATAACGCACCTGAGGCCCGGTTGAACTGTGACGAACAAAACACGTCTCCTGTGACAGACGTCTCCTGTGCAGCAGCCGGGGGTCTGGAATGACAGGCTGAGCTCTCATAAAATACACCTAGGAGGAAGTACCGTACACTTCATCTTGAAAGGCCACATTAGTCCCAAATGCCACCCTGTTACCTATTTAGGGTACTACTTTGGACCACGGCCAGTAGAGGTCAAATGTAATGCCTTATATGGGAAATAGGGTTAGATTTGGGACGGATTATGAGGGCGCTGGGTTCATGGAAGGATACAGGTCTATGGGTGTTCCTTTACACACAGTCTTTTCATAGAGGCCTCTTACTAAAAACGTTTCAGTATTTTAAAAAGAGAGCGCGGTGTGTGGAAACGATAGCCACTGCTCCAGACAGACATGACTGATATGACCCCCCCCCCCCCCCACACACACCTACACACTGGGGAATAACAGTGTGTGGAAACGATAGCCCCTGCTCCAGACAGGGGAATAACAGTGTGTGGAAACATGCACTCAAATAGCGTTTGGTAGCATTGCCTTTAAATTGTTCAACTTGGGTCTAACGTTTCGGTAGCCTTCCATAAGCTTCCCACAATAATGTTGGGTGAATTTTGGCCCATTCCTCCTGACAGAGCTGGTGTAACTGAGTCAGGTTTGAAGTCCTCCTTGCTCACACACGCATTTTTAGTTCTGCCCAAAACTTTTCTATAGGATTGAGGTCGGGGCTTTGATGGCCACTCCAATACCTCGATTTTGCCGTCCTTAACCTCTCTAGGTACGCGGACGCTAACGCCCACCTAACCAACATCCAGTGAAAGAGCAGGGCACCAAATTCAAACAGAAGTCTCATAATTAAAATTCCTCAAACATACAAGTATTATACACAATTTTAAAGATAAACTTTTGTTAATCCCTGCAACCGCAGAACATTGGAAGTATGCTTGGGGTCATTGTCCATTTGGAAGACCCATTTGCGACCAAGCTTTAACTTCCTGACTGATGTCTTGAGATGTGTATATATTGAAGAAACATAATTTCTCTCTCTGATGCTATCTATTTTGTGAAGTCCACCAGTCCCTCCTGCAGCAAAGCACCCCAACAACATGATGCTACCACCCCAGTGCTTCATGGTTGGGATGGTGTTCCTTGGCTTGCAAGCCTCCCCTTTTTCCTCCAAACATAACGATGGTCGATCTTTATCCTTATGTGCAGTTGCAAACCGTAATCTGGCTTTTTTATGGTGGTTTTGGAGCAGTGGCTTTTCCTTGCTGAGCGGCCTTTCAGGTTATGTCGATATAGGACTCGTTTTACTGTGGATATAGACATTTGTGTACCTGTTTCTCCAGCATCTTCACAGGGTTCTTTGCTGTTGTTCTGGGATTGATTTGCACTTTTCGCACTCAAAGTACATTCATCTCTAGGAGACAAAGATGTCTCCTTCCTGAGCGGTATGCCGGCTGAGTGGTCCCATGGTGTTTATACTTGCATGCTATTGTTTGTACAGATGAATGTGGTACCTTCAGGCGTTTGGAAAATGCTCCCAAGGATGGAACCAGACTTGTGAAGGTCTACATTTCTTTCTGAGGTCTTGGCTGATTGCTTTTGATTTTCCCATGATGTCAAGCAAAGAGGCACTGAGTTTGAAGGTAGGCCTTGAACTACATCCACAGGTACACCTCCAATTGACACAAATGATGTCAATTAGCCTATAAGAAGCTTCTAAAGCCATGATATCATTTTCTGGCATTATCCAAGCTATTTAAAGGCACAGTCAACTTAGTGTATGTAAACTTCTGACCCACTGGAATTGTGATACAGTGAATTATTAGTGAAATAATCTGTCTGTAAACAATTGTTGGAAAATGACTTGTGTCATGCACAAAGTAGATGTCCTAACTGACTTACCAAAACTATAGCTTGTTAACAAGAAATTTGTGGAGTGGTTGAAAAACGAGTTTTAAATGACTCCAACGTAAGTGTATGTAACTACGTTAAATTAAAATCGCCTACTATCATAGCGAAGCCAATATGACACCAATGTTGAGGAAAATTCTCAAATCAAAGTACTGCTAAACTGGATTTTTATCATCAGACAATTCTTTTGCCCAAACCTAGCTCAAATTCTAGACGTCGAATGAAAACAAGGACACAGATATGACAAGATAAGAGATAAGATATGACAATTATACTTTGGATCAATTTGACTGAATAGGCTTGTAGGTGTAACAGTTTTTATTACATGCATAATTGAATCGCACTCGCTCATTTCCCGTTAAGAACCAACGATGTGCTATACCTTTTGGTAGCATCAATGGACAATGCTAACTGACAATGGAGAGATGGAAATTCATTTCATAATTTCTGTTAACGTTATTTATTGAGGCACAGTTTAAAATATATATTTTATCAAATAAATGTCAACATATCAGCCAGGATGAGAATGACACTTTGAACGAGCATCACCTGCGTGTGTTTGAGATGAGTCGGATGAGTGGGCTATCGACAGGATAGTGGAGCTAGACAATCGGATGAGTGGGCTATCGACAGTCGGATGAGTGGGCTATCGACAGTCGGATGAGTGGCCTATCGACAGTCGGATGAGGGGCTATCGACAGTCGGATGAGTGGGCCATCGACAGTCGGATGAGTGGGCCATCGACAGTCGGATGAGGGGCCATCGACAGTCGGATGAGGGGGCCATCGACAGTCGGATGAGGGGCCATCGACAGTCGGATGAGTGGGTTATCGACAGTCGGATGAGTGGGCTATCGACAGTCGGACATTGAACGAGCATCACCTGCGTGTGTTTTGAGATGAGTGGGCTATCGACAGTCGGATGAGGGGCTATCGACAGTCGGACATTGAACGAGCATCACTCTGCGTGTGTTTGAGATGAGTGGGTATCGACAGTCGGATGAGGGCCATCGACAGTCGGATGAGTGGGCCATCGACAGTCGGATGAGTGGGCCATCGACAGTCGGATGAGTGGGCCATCGACAGTCGGATGAGGCCAATCGACAGTCGGATGAGTGGGCCATCGACAGTCGGATGAGTGGGCCATCGACAGTCGGATGAGTGGGTTATCGACAGTCGGATGAGTGGGCTATCGACAGTCGGACATTGAACGAGCATCACCTGCGTGTGTTTTGAGATGAGTGGGCTATCGACAGTCGGATGAGGGGCTATCGGCAGTCGGATGAGTGGGCTATCGACAGTCGGACATTGAACGAGCATCACCTGCGTGTGTTTGAGATGAGTGGGCTATCGACAGTCGGACATTGCAGGTAGCAGGTAGGCCTATAAAACATGATAGAGAACAGAATAATAACTAGTTAGCCAATTCAAAAAAAATATTGTCCCTCTGGTTAACGGTTTAGCTTTTACTAAATATATATACCTATTGTACGCTTTACTATTGTAGAGTTACCATCTTTATTGCAAACAATAAATATAAAATACACGCAACTTTAAGCTACATATTCATTTGACAAAAAGGTAATAAACTGGCCAACGGAATACAGTAGATGATAAAACAGGATCATGTTCGTAAAACAAGTGTTTTTGAGCGTGATACAGGTCATCAGGAACGCAGACAGGCTCTATAGACCTTCAGAAAATATTGCCTGAATGCCAAATGCATTCAATAGATGTGTCCCCCCCCACCCCCCACCCCACCCCATCTACACACAATACCACATAATGACAAAGTAAAACATTTATTTTTATTTTTAACATTTTTTTTGCAAATGTTTGGAAAATGTAACACAGAAATCTAATTTACATACAGTAAGTATTCACACCACTTTGCTATGACAGTCCAAATGACCCTTTGATCATCCTTTGAGATGTCATTACTTGAGTCCCACCTGTGGCCAATTCAGTTGATTGGACATGATTTGGAAAGAAACACCTTTCTATATAAGGTGCTACATGTCAGAACAGGAACTAAAAACCACAGAATTGTGATGAGGTGAATAAAACTATTTCTAGAGTGTTGAATGTTTCCAAGAGCACAGCCATAATTAAGGGGAAATGGAAAAAAATTAAACTACACAGACTACTTAGAGCTGGATGTCCGACCAAAGCTGAGCAGCCGGGTCAGAAGGATCTTGGTCAGAAAGAAAACCAAAGAAACTGTTTTGTATTTATTATGGATTCCCATTAGCCTGCCAAATCAGCAGCTACTCTTCCAATGACCACTCTGACAGAACTACAGAGTTCCCTTGGCTGAGATGGGAGAAACTGCCAGATGGACAACATTCTCTCGGTGCTTCACCAATCTGGGCTTGATGAGAGAGTGGCCAGACGGAAGCCACTCCTGAGAAACAGCACAACATGACAGCAAGCCTGAGTTTGGAAAGCCACATCATAAAGGCAAAAGATTCTGTGGTATAACGAGACAAAATAGTGACTCTTTTGGCCTGAATGCAAAGCGCTTTTATCTGGAGAAAACCAGGCACAGCTCATCACCAATCAATGTACCTCCCTGCCGTGAAGCATGGCGGTGGCAGCATATGGGGATGCTTTACAGCGGCAGGGACTGGGAAACAGGATAGAGTCCCTGCTGCCGTGGAGCATGGCGGGGTGGCAGCATATGGGGATGCTTTACAGCGGCAGGGACTGGGAAACAGGATAGAGTCCCTGCCGTGAAGCATGGCGTGGCAGCATATGGGGATGCTTTACAGCGGCAGGGACTGGGAAACAGGATGAGTCCTGCCGTGAAGCATGGCGGTGGCAGCATATGGGGATGCTTTACAGCGGCAGGGACTGGGAAAACTGGTAAGGATAGAGTGAAAATGAATAGCGCCAAACACATACAAATCTTTGATGAGAATCTGCTTCAGAGTGCAAATACCTCAGACTGGGGGCGAAGATTTACGTTCCAACAGGACACAATGGCCCAAAGTATACAGCAAAAGCAAGACTGGATTGGTTTCAGAACAAGAATCTGAAAGTCCTCAGTGGCCCAGCCAAAGCCCAGACTTGAATCCCATTAAAAATCTGTGGAAAGACTTGAAGATTGTTGTTCACCACCACTCATCCATCTAACTTAAGAGAGCTTGAAAAAATCTGCAGGGAAGAATGGGAGAAAATCCCCAAATCCAGATGTGCAAAGCTGATAGAGACATATCCAAGATGACTCAAAGCTGATAGAGACATATCCAAGATGACTCAAAGCTGATAGAGACATATCCAAGATGACCAAAGCTGATAGAGACATATCCAAGATGACTCAAAGCTGATATCCAAAATGACTCAAAGTTGTAATCATCACCAAAGGTGCTTCAACAAAGTATTGACTCAGGGGAGTGAATACTTATTTTAAATTAGGTCTTTCTGTATTTTCAATACATTTTTTTTTAATAAAACATTAAAACATGTTTTCAATTTGTCCTTATGGAGTATTGTGTATACAGATGAGAGAAAATATATGTAAAGGTCAAGAGGTATGAATACATTCTGGAAGGCCCTGTATATGAGTGACTGTGTACTACACAATCAGGTTTTATGTTGGGTACCTACTGACCCCAAAAAATATTTGATGATATATACTGTTTTATTTTTTTCCCTCATGACATGTAGTGCTAAATATAAAGGTTTAAGGAAATACAGACAGGCACCACATAACCACAAGACAAAACAGTTCGCTCAATCAAGTATTGGGATCTTTGTAAGTTTAAAAGCAAAAGCTTGTTTTCATATAATACAAAACGCTTGAAAACAGTGGAATGGGATTAGTGGTGAGTGAAGAAATCAATACTTTAACTTTTATGCAGTACCTAATCAGAAACCTGCATTCACATTGAAGTACAATAGACAAACATAGCTACTGTAGTAGGACAAAGCCGTGTGCTGGAAAACCTTGGTATAGCACGGGTGAAATAAGCATTGTGGGTGCTCATGTGAATTCACTTTGTCTGCTTCAGACCAATACCTACTTCCTCACTTAATACTTAGTTTTTAGATTTGAATTATACTTACATTTCTGATTAGCTCCTATTGTGAAAAGACTGCAGGTTCTGTTATTTACTCTTGGTCTGAGAACAGAATGAGCAACAAGACAAGTTACCACCAAAACTTGTGATGTCATGCTACATATGGTACTAGCATACTCTATATAGTGTAGATATGCATCCCAAATGGCAACCTATTCAACTCTTACCCTACGAAGACCAGAACCAGACGGTTCTCTGTTCTAACTGATAATTACACCCACCTGATGTCCCAGGTCTAAATCAGTCCCTGATTAGAAGGGAATCACCCACTTAGTGTCCCAGGTCTAAATCAGTGCCTGATTAGAGGGGAATCACCCACTTGGTGTCCCAGGTCTAAATCAGTCCCTGATTAGAGGGGGAACAGTGGAACTGGCTTCGAGGTCCAGATTTGAGTAGATTTGACCAATACCCTATGGAGTGCCGTTTGGCCCTTTAAGAAGTGTTCATCCCTTGACTTATTCCACGTCTTGTTGTATTACAGCCTGAATTCAAAATGGATTAAAAAAATATATATATATTTGTCATATTTAAATGTCATCCATCTACACACAATACCCCATAATGACATCACAATACCCCATAATGACATCACAATACCCCATAATGACATCACAATACCCCATAATGACATCACCCACCCCATAATGACATCACAAATACCCAGGATGACATAAACCTCATGATGACATCACAATACCCATAATGACATCACAGAGGGATGACATCACAATACCACTTCATGATGACATCACACACCTATAATGACATCACAATACCCCATGATGATGACATCACCATGATGAGTGCCATTGATGACATCACAATACCCCTGATGACATCAACCCCATGATGACATCACAATACCCTTAATGACGTTATTCCATGATGACATCATTACCACCTATGATGACATCACAATACCCCATGATGACATCAAATGGATGACATCAAATCCCCATGATGACATCATTAAACCCCATGATGACATCACAATACCTCATGATGACATCACAATACCTACAATGACAGTGATTTTTTTTTTTGAAATGTTTGCAAATGCTTGAAAATTAAACACCAAAATATCTAATTCAACTAAAGGGGACTTTTTAAAAGAGCTACATTGGCCTCAGAGACTGAAAACAGCTTCTATCTCAAGGCCATCAAACTGTTAAATAGCCATCACTAGCACATTAGATGCTGCTACCGTATATACATAGACTTGAAATCACTGGCCACTTTAATAATGGAACACTAATCACTTAAATAATGTCACTAATAATGTTTTTATATTTTGCATTACTTGTACATACTGTATTCCATGCAGCCTGATCTACTGTATCTATGCAGCTCTGACTGTATTCCACTATTCCACTGTATCTATGCAGCCTGACAGTATTCCATTCTATTCTACTGTATCTATGCAGCTCTGACATTGTATTCTATTCTATTCTACTGTATCTATGCAGCTCTGACATTGTATTCCATACTATTTACTGTATCTATGCCGCCCGACATTGTATTCTATCTATTCTACCGTATCTATGTAGCCTGACATTGTATTTCCATACTATTCTACTGTATCTATGCAGCTCTGACATTGTATTCTATTCTATTCTACTGCATCTATGCAGCCTGACATTGTATTCCATATTCCCGGCTGTATCTATGCAGCCTGACATTGTATTCCTCATTCTTTCTACTGTATCTATGCAGCTCTGACATTGTATTCTATTCATTTCACTGTATCTATGCAGCTCTGACATTGTATTCCATACTATTCTACTGTATCTATGCCGCCTGACATTGTATTCCATTCTATTCTACTGTATCTATGCAGCTCTGACATTGTATTCTATTCTATTCTACTGTATCTATGCAGCTCTGACATTGTATTCTATTCTATTCTACTGTATCTATGCCGCTCTGACATTGTATTCTATTCTATTCTACTGTATCTATGCAGCTCTGACATTGTATTCCATACTATTCTACTGTATCTATGCCGCTCTGACATTGTATTCTATTCTATTCTACTGTATCTATGCAGCTCTGACATTGTATTCTATTCTATTCTACTGTATCTATGCCGCTCTGATTACTGTATTCTATACTATTCTACCGATCTATGCAGCTCCATTGTATTCTTTCTATTCTTTGTATCTATGTCAGGACATTGTATTCCATACTATTCACTGCATCTGTTCTGACATTGTATTCTATTCTATTCTACTGTATCTATGCAGCTCTGACATTGTATTCCATACTATTCTACATCTATGCCGCCTGACATTGTATTCTATTCTATTCTACTGTATCTATAGCTACATTGTATTCTGTTCTGTTCTACTGCATCTGTTTGGACATTGTATTCTATTCTAAATGTATCTATGACCATTGTATTCTATTCTATTCTACTGTATCTATAAATTCTGTTCTGTTCTACTGTATCTATGCAGCTCGACATTGTATTCTATTCTATTCTACTGTATCTATGCAGCTCTGACATTGTATTCTATTCTATTCTACTGTGCTATGCCTGACATTGTATTCTATTCTATTCTACTGTATCTATGCAGCTCTGACATTGTATTCCAGATTCTACTGTATCTATGCCCATTCTATTCTACTGTATCTGTGCAGCTCTGACATTGTATTCTGTTCTGTTCTGCTGTATCAAAGGGCTTTCTGTTCTGCTGTATCTATGCAGCTCTGAATTGTAATTCTGTTCTGCTGTATCTATCCTCACATTGTATTCCGCATTCTGCTGTATCTCATGGTGGACATTGTATTCTCATTCTACTGATCAGCCTGACATTGGTCCATACTATTCTACTGTATCTATGCCGCTCTGACATTGTATTCTGTTCTCTGCTGGTCTGCAGTTTGAGGTATTCTGTTCTGTTCTGGATGTATCTGCAGCTGTTGTATTCTAAACTGTATCTAAGCTGACATTTGTATTCTATTCTATTCTACTGTATCTATGCAGCTCTGACATTGCATTCTATTCTATTCTACTGTATCTATGCCGCTCTGACATTGTATTCTATTCTATTCTACTGTATCTATGCAGCTCTGACATTGTATTCCATTCCTGCAGTCTATGCCGCCTGACATTGTAAATCCACGCAGCTCTCAATTCTATTCTATTCTACTGATGCAGCTCTGACATTGGCTATTGTATCTATGCAGCTGACAATTCCAACTATTCTACTGTATCTATGCAGCTCTGACATTGTATTCTATTCTATTCTTACTGTATCTATGCAGCCTGACATTGTATTCTATTCTATTCTACTGTATCTATGCCGCCTGACATTGTATTCCATATTTTCTACTGCTCTATGTTGACATTGTATTCCAGATTCTTACTGTTCTATGCAGCTCTGACATTGTATTCTATTCCATTCTACTGTAAAATCAGGTGACATGGATTATCTTGACATTCTAATCTATGCAGCTCTGACATTTGTATTCCATACTATTCTTCACTGTATCTATGCAGCTCTGACATTGTATTCTTATTCAAATTTGACATTGTATTCCATTCTTATTCTACCGTATCTATGCCGCTTTGTATTCCATTACTATTCTACTGTATCTATGCAGCTCTGACATTGTATTCTTATTCTACTATCTTCAGCTCTGACATTGTATTCCATAATTCTACTGTATCTATGCAGCTCTGACATTGTATTCTTATTCTGTATCTATGTTGACATTGTATTCTATTCTGTTCTGCTGTATCTATGCCGCCTATTGTATTCTTTCTATTTTATTATTTAAGCTGACATTGTATTCCATTCTATTCTACTTATCTATGCAGCTCTGACATTGTTTCTATTTTCTAAGCTGACATTGTATTCTATTCTATTCTACTGTATCTATGCAGCTCTGACATTGTATTCCATACTATTCTACTGTATCTATGCAGCTCTGACATTGTATTCTATTCTATTCTACTGTATCTATGCAGCTCTGACATTGTATTCCATATATTTATATATTCTTGATTCCATTCCTTTACTTTAGATGGGGAGTGTTAGATATTACTGCACTGTTGGAGCTAAAAACACAAGCATTTCGCTACTCCTGCATCTGCTGAACACGTATAGATGTGGCAAATGCATTTGATTTGATAAGGAAATCAGACAATTTAAATAAATAAATTAGGCCCGAATCTATGGATTTTACATGACTGGGCAGAGGCGCAACCATGGGTGGACCTGGGAGGGAACCCCACATTATGGGCTATTGTGTGTAGGCCAGTGACAACATCTCAATTGAATCCATTTTAAGTTCAGGCTGTATAAAGCTACGGGGTGAATACTTGCTGTAGGTCATAGGTCATAGGGATGAGATGTAGACGTACTGTATATTTAATACTGTAATGGTGCTTTAATAACACTCGGATACCTGTTCTTGTAGCCTTCTGTAGAGAAAGGGTTTCTTCCATTGAGCGAGGCTGCAGCTGGTAGCAGGATGGCAGGAACTGACGTCAGGTCATACGCCTCATAAGAGCTGGAGGGCGGAGGTGCACAGCATCAACACCCTAGCACACCGTCAACCCCAACACACACTAATAAAGTTTTTTTTTTTTTTTATGTTTAAACTCCAATGACTGTCAGATTAGAGTCTACAGACTATGACTTTGAATCAGAAGGGGTTTGGCCCGGCTCCTCTCTGCTGTCTGACACATTGTAACCTACCAGCTAATCTCCCTCAGTGTAACAGGGGTGGAAAAAGTACCCAATTGTCGTACTTGAGTAAAAGTACAGATACCTTAAGAGGAAGTTACTCAAGTTAGTCAGCCAGTAAAATACTGCTTGAGTAAACGTATTTGGTTTTTAAATATAATTCAGTATTAAAAGCATGTAATTGCTAAATTATACTTAAGTATCAAAAGTAAAATTTAAAAAATATAAAATCACTTAAAATGTCTTTTATATTATGCAAAGCAGATGGCGCCATTTTTTTTTGTTGTTAACATTTACAGATAGCCAGGGAACACTCCAACACTCAGACATTATTTACAGATAGCCAGGGAACACTCCAACATCATTTACAGATAGCCAGGGAACACTCCAACACTCAGACATCATTTACAGATAGCCAGGGAACACTCCAACACTCAGACATCATTTACAGATAGCCAGGGGAACACTCCAACACTCAGAGATTATTTACAGAGAGCCAGGGGTACACTCCAACACTCAGACATTATTTACAGATAGCCAGGGGGAACACCCAACACTTTACAGAGATTATTTACAGAGAGCCAGGGGTACACTCCAACACTAGACATTATTTACAGAGAGCCAGGGGTACACTCCAACACTCAGAGATTATTTACAGAGAGCCAGGGGTACACTCCAACACTCAGACATTATTTACAGATAGCCAGGGGAACACTCCAACACTCAGAGATTATTTACAGATAGCCAGGGGAACACTCCAACACTCAGACATTATTTACAGATAGCCAGGGGAACACTCCAACACTCAGAGATTATTTACAGATAGCCAGGGAACACTCCAACACTCAGAGATTATTTACAGATAGCCAGGGGAACACCCAACACTCAGAGATTATTTACAGATAGCCAGGGGTACACTCCAACACTCAGACATTATTTACAGATAGCCAGGGGAACACTCCAACACTCAGACATTATTTACAGATAGCCAGGGGAACACTCCAACACTCAGACATTATTAAAAGATGCATTTGTGCTTAGTGAGTCTGCCAAGCCAGAGGCAGTAGGGATGAGCACGCGTTCTCTTGATAAGTGCGTGAATTTGACTATTATCCAATCCTGTTGCTGCCCAAAATATAAACGAGATATTTTTACTTAAGCACTTTACACAACTGGGTGTAATAGCAGGGGCCGACTTTGCGATTTCTGGGGGCCGTTTCAAATGCAATTGAGAGGCCCCTTACACACAAAAGGGATATTTTCCTCCATACATTAAGTATTATAATAATGAATAACCTGGTGTTAAAAATACCTTCAATTCTAGGGTTTAATTTCAGCTCAATTCATGTTCGTTTTTCCATTTGTGTCAAAACTGTCTCTGGGCCCCGGGGCAGCTGGGGCCTGTTTTCTTTGAAACATGACTGAGTCAGACTGGCATTTACAGACAGTAGAGACACAGAGCACAGTGATGGATTAATGTATTCCGGATGGGCTGCTTAGCTACCCGGCGGCCAAGCGGGTCTGCTTACCCAAAGGCGCAGGGGCGAGCAGGGCCTGGGAAAGCTCCTTGTGGAGGGTATAGTGGTGGAGGTGGCCCGACCGGTGGATCTGGTAGTCTCTGGGCAGGGGGAGGGATGGAGCCGCTAGGCTTCAAGGGACGCTCATCTGAGTGGGCAAAATAAAAACAAGAGAGTGGAAATGGGGGAAAACAACATTGGTTCAAATAGAAGATGAAGCCACAGTTTGACGTGGATGTCGCTGGTCCAAAACAAGTGCCTAGAAGGGTTCACACACACACACACACACACACACACACACACACAGGACTGCTGCAACCAAGCCTGACAATGTCATAAGGAAAATACAAATGCTGAGGTCGCCATCTACTGGTGAGTCTGGAGTCACACGTGTCCAACGTCAATCAAACGGAGCCTTTTTTCCTTTTATTTATCCAGTTATTTTACCAGGTAAGTTGACTGAGAACAGATTCTCATTTACAGCAACGACCTGGGGAATAGTTGCGAGGGGAGAGGAGGGGGATGAATGAGTGCATTGTAAACTGGGGATTATTAGGTGACCGTGATGGTTTGAGGGTCAGATTGGGACTTCAACCAGACACCGGGTTAAACACCCCTACTCTCACGATAAGAACAAGGGGGGCTCAAAATCCAAAGTAACAGTCAGTATCTGTGTGGTCACCAGCTGCATTAAGTACTGCCTTCACTCCCTGCATACCACATATTTTTATTTTACCTTTATTTAACTATGTTCAGTTAAGAACAAATTCTTATTTACAATGACGTTAGGAACATTGAGTTAACTGCCTTGTTCAGGGGGCAGAACAGATTTTTACCTCGCTCAGCTCTGGGATTCGATCTAGCAAACATTCTGGTTACTAACCTACCTGCCGCCCTGTGCTGGGGAGAAAAGGCCGTGGATGTTACAGTAATAATCACCTGGGGAAAAAAATAAAACGAATACCTCGGAAATCACACTTGGGATACATCCTGCTGTCATTCTTCCATGTCTTATCAAACCTAAAGTGTCTCTCAGAGATGTCTTTCTCTGGGTAGTTATTATCTGAGGTGCCCAGCCGGGACAACGGAGACGCCTCTCTGCCCAGGAAGGAGGAAGTAGACCTGAACACCAAAATAACATTTCAATAGTAGTCCACAAATTAAAAAACCCATCCAACTGAATGTAGTAGTGTCTAATGATAATATATTCATAATATAGCTAACCTGACTCAGCATCTCAAATGGCACCCTAAACCCCATGTAGTACACTTCCCTATACATATATCTACCTCCATCACTATACATATATCTACCTCCATTACTACAGT
>NC_088401.1:5900351-5914796 GCF_034236695.1 Oncorhynchus nerka | reverse complement strand
ATCCCCTATATAGAGCACTACTTTAGACCAGGGCCCTATCCCCTATATAGAGCACTACTTTAGACCAGGGTCCTATCCCCTATATAGAGCACTACTTTAGACCAGGGTCCTATCCCCTATATAGAGCACTACTTTAGACCAGGGTCCTATCCCCTATATAGAGCACTACTTAGACCACAGGGTCCTATCCCCCTATATAGAGCAATTACTTTTAGACCAGGGTCCTATCCCCTATATAGGCACTACTTTAGGACTGTATCCATCCCCTCATATAGAGCACTACTTTAGACCAGGGCCCTATCCCTATATAGAGCACTACTTTAGACCAGGGCCCCATCCCTATATAGAGCACTCACTTAGACCAGGGTCCTATCCCCTATATAGAGCACTACTTTAGACCAGGGTCCTATCCCCTATATAGAGCACTACTTGTATTCAGTGTCCATCCTCACAGAGTACCTACTTGACCAGGTCCATCTCAGTGGAGCAACTCACTGGACCAGGGTCCTATCCCCTACATAGAGCACTACTTTAGACCAGGGCCCTATCCCCTATATAGGAGCACTACTTTAGACCAGGCCCTATCCCCTCATATAGAGTACCATTTTAGACCAGGGCCCTATCCTATATATATACTACTTTAGACCAGGGCCCTCTATCCCTATATAGAGCTTAGACTACTTTAGACCAGGGTCCTATCCCCTATATATAAGGAGCACTACTTTAGACCAGGGTCCTATCCCCTATATAGAGCACTACTTAGACCAGGGTCCTATCCCCTTTGTGATATAGAGCACTACTAGACCAGGGTCCTATCCCCTATATAGAGCACTACTTTAGACCAGGGCTATCCCCCAGCAGGAGATTTTTAGACCAGGTCCTATCCCCTATATAGAGCACTACTTTAGACCAGGGTCCTATCCTCTATATAGAGCACTACTTAGACCAGGGTCCTATCCCCTATATAGAGCACTACTTTAGACCAGGTCCTATCCCCTATATAGAGCACTACTTTAGACCAGGGTCCTATCCCCTATATAGAGCACTACTTTAGACCAGGGTCCTATCCCTATATAGAGCAACTTAGACACTACCCCCTTTAGACCAGGTCCTATCCCCTATCCTCATAGAGCACTACTTCTTTAGACCAGGCCCTATCCCCATAGAGTGAGACTACGAGGCTACACTACTTTAGACCAGGGCCCTATCCCCTATATAGAGCACTACTTTAGACCAGGGCCTATCCCTATAGAGCACTACTTTAGACCAGGGCCCTATCCCCCTATATAGAGCACTACTTTAGACCAGGGCCCTATCCCCTATATAGACAGGCCTATCCCCTATATAGAGCACTTTTAGACCAGGGCCCTATCCCCTATATAGAGCACTACTTTAGACCAGGGTCCTATCCCCTATATAGAGCACTACTTTAGACCAGGGTCCTATCCCCTATATAGAGCACTACTTTAGACCAGGGTCCTATCCCCTATATAGAGCACTACTTTAGACCAGGTCCTAACTCTATGTCCTATCCCCTATATAGAGGGTCATCCCTACTACTTTAGACCAGGTCCTATCCCCTATAGAGCACTACTTTAGACCAGGGTCCTATCCCCTATATAGAGCACTACTTTAGACCAGGGTCCTATCCCTATATAGAGCACTACTTTAGACCAGGGTCCTATCCCCTATATAGAGCACTACTTTGACCAGGTCCTATCCTCTATATAGAGCACTACTAGACCAGGGTCCTATCCCCTATATAGAGCACTACTTTAGACCAGGGTCCTATCCCCCTATAGACCCACTACTTTAGACCAGGGCCCTATCCCCTATATAGAGCACTACTTTAGACCAGGGCCCTATCCCCTATATAGAGCACTACTTAGACCAGGGTCCTATCCTCATAGAGCACTACTTTAGACCAGGGTCCTATCTATCCCAGGGTCCTATCCCCCATATAGAGCACTACTTTAGACCAGGGCCCTATCCCACGAGACCAGTATCCCCATATAGAGCACTACTTTCCTCAGACCAGGGCCCTATCCCCTATATAGAGCACTACTTTAGACCAGGGTCCTATCCCCTATATAGAGCACTACTTTAGACCAGGGCCTCTATCCCCATATAGAGCCCTATCCCCTATATAGAGCACTACTTTAGACCAGGTCCTATCCCCTATCCTCATAGAGCACTACTTTAGACCAGGTCCTATCCCCTATATAGAGCACTACTTAGACCAGGGTCCTATCCCTATATAGAGCACTACTTTAGACCAGGGTCCTATCCCCTTTAGACCAGGGAACTATCCCCATAGAGCACTACTTTAGACCAGGGTCCTATCCCCTATATAGAGAAAAGTGTGCAGACTGGGACGGACAGAGTGCATTCCATATCACCAATATAGAGACCAAGTCTTTCCCACAGGACTGGGAATGTGGCCTTTCCTCACTAAAGTAGGCTACATTGTGGCGCTGCAGTACTGTACAGACACAACTATACCGGTGAATAGACTTCATTGTGTTCAATAACGAGGCCCCTCACACACACACACGTCTATTGTGTCTTGTTTTGTGTCAGGGTGAGATGAGGAGAGAATCGGTTTGCGTGGAGGGGAGATGCGATGAGCAGTTGCATTGACCAGGGAGGGACACGACAGGCCTGAAACAGCCTCAAGAAGGCGTTAATTAGTGAATACGCACATGTACGAAACGGATAGCAGGGACCGCTACCCCTCCATTACCCCAGTGAATTGACTCGCTGCAGAGAGAGTGTGCGCAGTAAAACTCCATTTGATCACAAACATTGTGCTAACGACTGACGACACAGAGCCTGGAGGAGAGAAGCTAATGTCTGACAACACACTGATAACATACTGACAACACAGAGACAACACACTGACAACTTACTGACAACTTACTGACAACACACTGACCACATACTGACAACACAGAGACAACTTACTGACAACACACTGACAACATACTGACAACACAGAGACAACTTACTGACAACATACTGACAACACAGAGACAACTTACTGACAACATACTGACAACACAGAGACAACTTACTGACAACATACTGACAACTTACTGACAACACAGAGACAACTTACTGACAACATACTGACAACACACTGACAACATACTGACAACACAGAGACAACTTACTGACAACACACTGACAACACAGAGACAACTTACTGACAACACACTGACAACACACTGACAACTTACTGACAACACAGAGACAACTTACTGACAACACAGAGACAACTTACTGACAACACAGAGACAACATGCTGACAACACACTGACAACACAGAGACAACACACTGACAACACACTGACAACACAGAGACAACACACTGACAACATGCTGACAACACACTGACAACACAGAGACAACTTACTGACAACACAGAGACAACACACTGACAACACAGAGACAACACAGAGACAACACAGAGACAACACACTGACAACACAGAGACAACATGCTGACAACACACTGACAACACAGAGACAACATGCTGACAACACACTGACAACACGCTGACAACACACTGACAACACACTGACAACACACTGACAACACAGAGACAACACAGAGACAACACACTGACAACACACTGACAACACACTGACAACACAGAGACAACACACTGACAACACACTGACAACACACTGACAACCACAGAGACAACACGCTGACAACACAGAGACAACACAGAGACAACACAGAGACAACACACTGACAACACACTGACAACACAGAGACAACACACTGACAACACACTGACAACACAGAGACAACACACTGACAACACAGAGACAACACACTGACAACACAGACAACACACTGACAACACACTGACAACACACTGACAACACAGAGACAACACACTGACAACACTGACAACACACTGACAACACACTGACAACACGCTGACAACACGCTGACAACACAGAGACAACACAGACAACACACTGACAACTTACTGACAACACAGAGACAACACAGACAACACACTGACAACTTACTGACAACACACTGACAACACACTGACAACACGCTGACAACACAGAGACAACATGCTGACCAAACACTCTCAACACAACCATGGAGGGGCTTTTGGAGGGAAGCTAAAGACTGACAACACGCTGACAACTCACGGCAGGCATGCAGGGGCGCCCGAACACACAAGCCCTGTTTATACCTGATTACGACATGCGTCCTTTGTCCTGATCTTGTCCTCGTTATTATTAAGACGTGTTGGGATCTGACTGTGATCAGATCTTACGTGTAAGCAGACAACATTAGGACAGAACCAATAGGGAAGGAGTCTGTTAGAAAACAGTGATCTCTGGGGTCAGAGGTGATTCACTAATGAAAACATCAGATTCATGACAATGAAAAGATCAGATTCATGATAATGTGATGAAAAGATCAGATTCATGATAATGTGATGAAAAGATCAGATTCATGATAATGTAATGAAAAGATCAGATTCGTGACAATGTAATGAAAAGATCAGATTCATGACAATGTAATGAAAAGATCAGATTCATGACAATGTAATGAAAAGATCAGATTCACGATAATGTAATGAAAAGATCAGATTCGTGATAATGTGATGAAAAGATCAGATTCATGACAATGTAATGAAAAGATCAGATTCATGATAATGTAATGAAAAGATCAGATTCATGACAATGTAATGAAAAGATCAGATTCGTGACAATGTAATGAAAAGATCAGATTCATGACAATGTAATGAAAAGATCAGATTCATGACAATGTAATGAAAACATCAGATTCATGACAATGTAATGAAAAGATCAGATTCATGATAATGTGATGAAAAGATCAGATTCATGATAATGTGATGAAAAGATCAGATTCATGATAATGTAATGAAAAGATCAGATTCGTGACAATGTAATGAAAAGATCAGATTCATGACAATGTAATGAAAAGATCAGATTCATGACAATGTAATGAAAAGATCAGATTCATGACAATGTAATGAAAAGATCAGATTCACGATAATGTAATGAAAAGATCAGATTCGTGATAATGTGATGAAAAGATCAGATTCATGACAATGTAATGAAAAGATCAGATTCATGATAATGTAATGAAAAGATCAGATTCATGACAATGTAATGAAAAGATCAGATTCGTGACAATGTAATGAAAAGATCAGATTCATGACAATGTAATGAAAGATCAGATTCATGACAATGTAATGAAAACATCAGATTCATGACAATGTAATGAAAAGATCAGATTCACGATAATGTAATGAAAAGATCAGATTCGTGATAATGTAATGAAAAGATCAGATTCGTGACAATGTAATGAAAAGATCAGATTCATGACAATGTAATGAAAAGATCAGACCATGATAATGTAATGAAAAGATCAGATTCATGACAATGTAATTGAAAACATCAGACGTATGATAATGTCATGAAAATATGAATTGATCTTCGTTGCAGTAAGTGATTCCATTGACATCATCCTCTTGTGAGAATCTGTCCCAAATGGGAACCGTATCCCCTTTTCATAGTGCACTTCCTTTAACCAGGTCCATAGCACTTCTGGTCAAAAGTAGTGCGCGATGTAGGGGAATAGGGTGCCATTTGGGACCCAGTCCCCATTGTCCTAGTGTGAAGTAGAATCTGAAGTCCGAATCGCTGAATTAGCATCCAATGACAGCGTGGTGTGACGAGAGAAGATGGTTCCAATACCAGGGCGGGAGAGAGCCCATAGTTACAGCCCCAACAAATACAGTCATATCTCCATGTTTATCATCTTCCTATGGTTCTGCCCCGGCTAGTTCAATGTTTTCAAACTTCCAAGGCCTTCACGTCGCTCTTTGGATTGAGATCAGTGAGTCTCCGGAAAGAAAAGGTAGACCCAACAAAGGATTACTGTTCGATGTTCAGGGTGATGCCAACTGTTTTGCCCCACTGACCTCTCATGGGCATCAAGTCTTCAAAAAAAGTCACTTAGTTTCACTCAATGCCTGTTATTACTGCTTAGGCATGGGGAAACTGAGCCAAAATGGAGTCAGCCACTCTGTTTCACTCAATGCCTGTTATTACTGCTTAGGCATGGGGAAACCGAGCCAAAATGGAGTCAGCCACTCTGTTTCACTCAATGCCTGTTATTACTGCTTAGGCATGGGGAAACTGAGCCAAAATGGAGTCAGCCACTCTGTTTCACTCAATGCCTGTTATTACTGCTTAGGCATGGGGAAACTGAGCCAAAATGGAGCCAGCCACTCTGTTTCACTCAATGCCTGTAATTACTGCTTAGGCATGGGGAAACCGAGCCAAAATGGAGTCAGCCACTCTCAGTTTTACTCACTGTCCGTCATTCAGCCCATGTTCTGAATTCTGTCGCTGTTCATTTATTTATGAAAGTGCCGAACACATAGTTATATTGAATACATCCGTATTAGTTCGCTAATTAATTTCTTAATCGAAATTACGGAATTCCTCTTTTCCACTCATCGTTCCCTTGTGCCATAGTTTGTACATCTCAATTGTCAGTAGAAACCACATTTGTTTAAGCAAGTCAGCCATATCAGCTATGTTTTTTTAAAGGCAGTAACTGAGGCTGAATAAACTGTGTCGCTGCCAGACAAGGCTCCGCTGATAGCCAGGTGTAGCCGTGGTAAGGATTCACTCCCTGGTGCTGAACAGAAGGCTCCGCTGATAGCCAGGTGTAGCGGTGGTACGGATTCACTCCCTGGTGCTGAACAGAAGGCTCCGCTGATAGCCAGGTGTAGCCGTGGTAAGGATTCACTCCCTGGTGCTGAACAGAAGGCTCCGCTGATAGCCAGGTGTAGCCGTGGTAAGGATTCACTCCCTGGTGCTGAACAGAAGGCTCCGCTGATAGCCAGGTGTAGCCGTGGTAAGGATTCACTCCCTGGTGCTGAACAGAAGGCTCCGCTGATAGCCAGGTGTAGCGGTGGTAAGGATTCACTCCCTGGTGCTGAACAGAAGGCTCCGCTGATAGCTAGGTGTAGCGGTGGTAAGGATTCACTCCCTGGTGCTGAACAGAAGGCTCCGCTGATAGCCAGGTGTAGCGGTGGTAAGGATTCACTCCCTGGTGCTGAACAGAAGGCTCCGCTGATATCCAGGTGTAGCCGTGGTAAGGATTCACTCCCTGGTGCTGAACAGAAGGCTCCGCTGATAGCCAGGTGTAGCCGTGGTAAGGATTCACTCCCTGGTGCTGAACAGAAGGCTCCGCTGATAGCCAGGTGTAGCCGTGGTAAGGATTCACTCCCTGGTGCTGAACAGAAGGCTCCGCTGATATCCAGGGGTAGCGGTGGTAAGGATTCACTCCCTGGTGCTGAACAGAAGGCTCCGCTGATAGCCAGGTGTAGCGGTGGTAAGGATTCACTCCCTGGTGCTGAACAGAAGGCTCCGCTGATAGCCAGGTGTAGCGGTGGTAAGGATTCACTCCCTGGTGCTGAACAGAAGGCTCCGCTGATATCCAGGTGTAGCCGTGGTAAGGATTCACTCCCTGGTGCTGAACAGAAGGCTCCGCTGATATCCAGGTGTAGCCGTGGTAAGGATTCACTCCCTGGTGCTGAACAGAAGGCTCCGCTGATAGCCAGGTGTAGCCGTGGTAAGGATTCACTCCATGGTGCTGAAAAGAAAGCTCTGCTGTTGGGACAGCTTTATGTCGGTCCTAACAGTTTGTGGGCACCGTTTGTCACCATTATAGTGCAATTCATGTATTGTTTAGTGTCGTGTTGTGGATTTGCTGTCACGCATCAAAATATTTTGGGGGGGGGGAGTTTGTCCCATCAAGATTTACATGCTAAAATGGCCACTGATCAGGAGTATGGCTGATGAATGCCAAGAGTATGGCTGATGAATGCCAAGAGTATGGCTGATGAATGCCAAGAGTATGGCTGATGAATGCCAAGAGTATGGCTGATGAATGCCAAGAGTATGGCTGATGAATGCCAAGAGTATGGCTGATGAATGCCAAGAGTATGGCTGATGAATGCCAAGAGTATAGCTGATGAATGCCAAGAGCATAGCTGATGAATGCCAAGAGCATGGCTGATGAATGCCAAGAGTATAGCTGATGAATGCCAAGAGTATAGCTGATGAATGCCAAGAGTAAAGCTGATGAATGCCAAGAGTATAGCTGATGAATGCCAAGAGCATGGCTGATGAATGCCAAGAGCATGGCTGATGAATGCCAAGAGTATGGCTGATGAATGCCAAGAGTATAGCTGATGAATGCCAAGAGTATGGCTGATGAATGCCAAGAGTATAGCTGATGAATGCCTAGAGTATGGCTGATGAATGCCAAGAGTATTGCTGATGAATGCCAAGAGTATGGCTGATGAATGCCAAGAGTATGGCTGATGAATGCCAAGAGTATAGCTGATGAATGCCAAGAGTATGGCTGATGAATGCCAAGAGTATGGCTGATGAATGGCAAGAGTATAGCTGATGAATGCCAAGAGTATGGCTGATGAATGCCAAGAGTATAGCTGATGAATGCCTAGAGTATGGCTGATGAATGCCTAGAGTATAGCTGATGAATGCCTAGAGTATAGCTGATGAATGCCAAGAGTATGGCTGATGAATGCCTAGAGTATGGATGCATGTATCTGTACAGAGTTGAATAGGTTACTTTCTAAATGTAATATTTTACACTTACCAGTGACCTGTCTTTCTAAATGTAATCAAATCAAATGTATTTATATAGCCCTTCGTACATCAGCTGATATCTCAAAGTGCTGTACAGAAACCCAGCCTAAAACCCCAAACAGCAAGCAACTCAGGTGTAAAGCATGCAATCTGTTACAGTTACCAGTTGCCTGTTTAAAATTGTATTCAGTAATGTAATTTTTGGATGACCTAATCTCAGCAATGGTATCTGATTACTCCCAGTTACTTTTGGAATACTTTCCCTTTAAGAGTAGTTAAAAGTAGTATCTGATTACTCCCAGTTACTTTTGGAATACTTTCCCTTTAAGAGTAGTTAAAAGTAGTATCTGATTACTCCCAGTTACTTTTGGAATACTTTCCCTTTAAGAGTAGTTAAAAGTAGTATCTGATTACTCCCAGTTACTTTTGGAATACTTTCCCTTTAAGAGTAGTTAAAAGTAGTATCTGATTACTCCCAGTTACTTTTAGAATACTTTCCCTTTAAGAGTAGTTAAAAGTAGTATCTGATTACTCCCAGTTACTTTTGGAATACTTTCCCTTTAAGAGTAGTTCAAAGTAGACCAAAAGGAAATGTCATTTCTGAAATGTAAAGTAATCTAAGAAGTAATCATCTAGCTTTTCAAGAAGTATCTAATCTGATTTCAATATTATTACAGTTATATTTTATTACAGTTATTCCCCAACCCTGTCTGTGTGTCTGGCATAAAGGCAGCATGTCTGCTCTCTTTTCCTGAAATGACTAATCTAATGGAGTCTCTCAAAGCCCTGTGTTCCAAAGGTGTTTTACTCAAACAGCTCCTACCGTCTAGGCGGGGCCGCCACTCGTGTCTCACTTGGCCATGGCTCCGGAGGCCCTTCCTCTCACTTGGGGCCGAAGCCAGGCCACTGGCACTTCTCAGCTGGCATTTACATAACAATGGCTAACTGTGAACTTTAACACCTTCTCACACAGCAACTGTCTTGATTATACAGAGGTTGTTGTTTCTGCTCTTCACAAGTCCTCACCGTCAGCCCTAGATATGGAAACACACTTTCCCTAGTATAACATAAGGGTGGAAGAGTCGAAAATTAGCACATGTAAGGGAATAGTGTCCCATTTGGGACACAGGCAAGCAAATAAATTATCCTCAATTCAAACCAAGTTAGATAAAATCGTTATCCCTGATCCGATGTGCCTCTCTATGACAACAGCATAGAACCTGTTGTCTTGTACTTCTTCACCAAGACTACACGTCAAGACAAAGGAAATGATTGTGGACTACAGGAAAAGGAGGACGGAGCACGCCCCCATTCTCATCGACGGGGCTGTAGTGGAGCAGGTTGGGAGCTTCAAGTTCCTTGGTGTCCACATCACCAAACAACTAACATGGTCGAAGCACACCAAGACAGTCGTGAAGAGGGCACGACAAAGCCTATTTCCCCTCAGGAGACTGAAAAGATTTGGCATGGGTCCTCAGATCCTCAAAAAGTTCTACAGCTGCACCATCGAGAGCATCCTGACCGGTTGCATCACCGCCTGGTATGGCAACTGCTAGACCTCAACCGCAAGGCACTACAGAGGGTAATGTGTACAGCCCAGTACATCACTGGGGCAAAGCTTCCTACCATCCAGGACTTCTATACCAAGGCGGTGTCAGAGGAAGGCCCTAAAAATTGCCCAAGACTCCAGCCACCCCCAGTCATAGAATGACCTCTTGCCATGCGGTAGTAGAAAGAACAAAGACTTCTTAACAGTTTCTACACCCAAGCCATAAGACTCCTGAACAGCTAATCAAGTGGCTATTTGCATTTTTTGTTAAATACTTTATCGACACTTATTTTCTTAAAACGTCCTTGTTGGTTAAGGGCTTGTAAATTAAGCATTTCACTGTAAAGTTTACACCTATTTCTATTCGGCGCATGTGACAAATACAATTTGATTTGACATGTCAACTGTGGATATGTGGATGTCAAACTGTGATTGTATAGATAACAAAACGTTAACAGGTAAACCACACAGGGTGCCACTTCAGACGCAGACCCTGTACTCTAGCCCCCTAGGCATTTAGGCCTGGATTCCAGCCAATCATTCACATTCCTGCTTCTGCCCCTGAGGCTCCTGGATACGGAGCTGAGACCGGCTGGGCATGACTGGTATTACACTGGCTGAGACACTGGGATGGCACAGGGTAGAAAAAGAGAGACAGAGAGGCAGAGAGAGAAGAGACAGAGAGGCAGAGAGAGAAAGGAAGAAAGAGAGCGAAATAGAGAAAGAGAGACAGAAAGGGAAAGGGAGAGAGAAAGAGACAGAAAGAAAGGGAAAGAGAGAGAGACAAGGGGGAAGCACACACAACAGCTCTCCACCTTGAGCTCTCTCTGTGAGAAACTAGAGAAACAAAGACAGGGAGGGAGGGGGGGGAGAGAGAAGGGGGAAGCACACACACAAGAGCTCTCTACCTTGAGCTCTCGCTCTCTCTGAGAAACAAAGACAGGGAATGTAAGACAAAGAGAGAGAGAGGTCCGGGCGTAAACCACACAAAAACAACACTAGACACCATGGAATACAAAGCTTTTACTATCTCATCCTAGAATATACAAGGTCTGAGATCATCTGCCTTTGGCCTAAAGAGCAGGAACCTGGACTTCAATCAAAGAAATCAGAAATACAGACATTATCATCCTACAAGAAACATGGTATAGAGGAGACGGAACCACTGGTTGCCCTCTAGGTTACAGAGAGCTGGTAGTCCCATCCACCACACTACCAGGTGGGTGGTATAGAGGAGATGAACCCACTGGTTGTCCTCTAGGTTACAGAGAGCTGGTAGTCCCATCCACCAAACTACCAGGTGGGTGGTATAGAGGAGACGGACACTGTTTGCCCTCTAGCGACAGTCTCCAGTCCGGGGCCTGCAACGAGGGTGCCCAGTCCGGGGCCCGCAACGAGGGTGCCCAGTCCGGGGCCCGCAACGAGGGTGCCCAGTCCGGGGCCCGCAACGAGGGTGCCCAGTCCGGGGCCCGCAACGAGGGTGCCCAGTCCGGGGCCCGCAACGAGGGTGCCCAGTCCGGGGCCCGCAAGGAGGGTGCCCAGTCCGGGGCCCGCAATAGGTAGCCCTTTTTCCACCTGTCTTTGTGGGAAGTTGACTTTGTTTAGGGCACATAAAGCTTCACCGTTTGTTTTTGTCATTTGTTTTCTTTGGCGTCATTTTGATTAATAAAAGAAAATGTACACTCACCACGTTGTGCCTTGGTCCTGTCCTTTCAACAGCCATGACAGATTAGCTAACATAGCGTACCATTGGAACACAGGAGTGATGGTTGCTGATAATGGGCCTCTGTACGCCTATGTAGATATTCCATAAAAAATCAGCCGTTTCCAGCTACAATAGTAATTTACAACATTAACAATGTCTACACTGTATTTTTTGATCAATTTGATGTTATTTTAATGGACAAACTTTTGAATGGTAGTGTATGTCCCCGATATCTCTGTCTAATTTCTCATGCGAATTAAGGGATTTTGGACCTTTTCGGGTTCTGAAGTAAATCCTTTGTGTCCTAAAGAAAAGAAATCTTCATCCAGTACGAGGTGAGTAATCGCTGTCCTGATATCCAGAAGCTATTTTTGGTCATAAGAGACGGTGGCAGGAACGTTATGTACAATATAGTTTACAAATAACACAAAACACAAAAAAACAAACTGGTTAAGAGCCCGTAAAATGCCGCCATTCTAACAGCCGCCGCGTTTTCGCTGAGGAAATGTACAAGGTACTGATCAAATGTCAATTTGAGTTTTTACCAAATGACCGTACGACAGACCATGTATTCACCCTGCACACCCTAATTGACAAACGAACAAACCAGAGCAAAGGCAAAGTCTTCTCATGCTTTGTTGATAAAAAAAAAGAAGCTCTTGACTCGATTTGTCATGAGGGTCTGCTATACACATTGACGAGGGTCTGCTATACACATTGATGGAAAGTGGTATTGGGGGAAAAACATAAGACATCATAAAATCCATGTACACAAACAAGTGTGCGGTTAAAATTGGCAAAAACACACACATTTCTTCCCACAGAGCCGTGGGGTGAGACAGGGATGCAGCTTAAGCCCCACCCTCTTCAACATATATATCAACTAGAACAGTCTGCAGCACCCGGCTTCACCAGAATCTGAAGTCAAATTTCTACTGTTTGCTGATGATCTGGTGCCTTCAATTCGACAATTAGGATTTGGCTAAAAATACTTGAATCAGTTATAGAACCCATTGCCCTTAATGGTTGTGAGGTCTGGGGTCCGCTCATCAACCAAAAATTCAAAAAACACCAAAATATCCTCCGTGCACATCGTAAAACACCAAATAATGCAGAGCAGAATTAGGCGGATACCCGATAATGATCAAAATCCAGAAAGGAGCCGTTAAATTATAAAACCACATAAAAGGAAGCGATTCCCAAACCTTCCATAACAAAGCCATCACCTACAGAGAAACTAACCTGGAGAAGAGCACCCTAAGCAAGCTGGTCCTGGGGCTCTGATCACAAACACAAACAGAGCCCCAGGACAGCAGCACAAGGAAAACCAAAAAAACAGCAAACTAGAATGCTATTTGTCCCCAAACAGAGAGTACACAGTGGCAGAATACCTGACCACTGTGACTGACCCAAACTTAAGGAAAGCTTTGACTATGTACAGATTCAGTGAGCATAGCCTTGCTATTGAGAAAAGCCGCTGAAGGCAGACCTGGCTCTCAAGAGAAGACAGGCTATGTGCTCACTGCCCACAAAATGAGGTGGAAACTGAGCTGCACTTCCTAACCTCCTGCCCAATGTGTTACCATATTAGAGACACGTATTTCCCTCAGATTACACAAAGAATTTGAAAACGAATTAAATTTTGATTAACTCTCATATCTATTGTGTGAAATACCACAGTGTGCCATCACAGCAGCAAGATTTGTGACCTGTTGGCATAAAAAAGGGCAACCAGTGAAGAACAAACTTACTTATATAAACTATGTGCACATCATTACAACACTGTACAACACTGTGTATAGACATAATATGACATTTGAAATGTGTTTATTCCTTTGGAACTTCTGTGAGTGTTTACTGTTAATTTTTTATTTTTCTATTTCACTTGCTTTGGCAATGTTAACATATGTTCCACATGCCAATAAAGCCCATTGAATAGAGAGAGAGAGAGAAACTCAGTGGGTGAGAAAGGGAGGAACTCAGTAGGTGAGAGAGAGAGAGAGAGAGAGGGTGAGGGAGGGAGAGAGAGGGAGAGAGCGGGAGAGAGGGAGGAACTCAGTAGGAGAGAGAGAGAGAGGGAGAGAGAGAGAGAAACTCAGTGGGAGAGAGAGAGAGAGGGAGGGAGGAACTCAGTAGGAGAGAGAAAGAGAGAGAGAGAGAGAGGGAGGAACTCAGTGGGAGAGAGAGAGAGAGAGAGAGAGAGGGAGGAACTCAGTGGGAGAGAGAGAGGGAGAGAGGGAGGAACTCAGTAGGAGAGAGAGAGGGGGAGAGAGAGAGAGAAACTCAGTGGGTGTGAGAGAGAGAGAGAGAGAGAGAGGGAGGAACTCAGTGGGAGAGAGAGAGGGAGGGAGGGAGGAACTCAGTAGGAGAGAGAGAGAGAGAGAGAGGGAGGAACTCAGTAGGAGAGAGAGAGAGAGGGAGGAACTCAGTGGCGAGAGAGAGAGAGAGAGAGAGAGAGAGAGAGAGGAACTCAGTGGGAGAGAGAGAGGGAGGGAGGG
>NC_088401.1:5892851-5895351 GCF_034236695.1 Oncorhynchus nerka | reverse complement strand
TGAGAGAGAGAGGGAGGAGGAACCCCAGTAGGAGAGAGAGAGAGAGGAGGAACCTAGTAGGAGAGAGAGATAGAGAGAGAGAGAGAGAGAGAGGGGAGAAAGAGAGGGAGGAAACTGAGAGATAGGAGAGAGAGAGAGAGAGAGAGAGAGAGAGGAGAACTGGTAGGAGAGAGAGAGAGAGAGGAGAACCAGTAGGAGAGAGAGATAGAGAGAGAGAGAGAGAGAGGGAGAATCCAGTGGAGAGAGAGAGGAGGAACTCAGTAGGAGAGAGAGAGGGAGGAACTCAGTAGGAGAGAGAGAGAGGAAACCTTGAGAGAGAGAGAGAGAGAGGGAGAACTCAGTAGGAGAGAGATAGAGGGAGGAACCAGTAGGGGAGAGAGAGTGGGAGGAACCCAGCAGGAGAGAGAGAGGGAGAACTCAGTAGGGAGAGAGAGAGAGAGAGAGAGAGAGAGAGAGAGAGGAAACCCAGTGGGAGAGAGAGAGGAGAGAGGGAGAAGGGAGGACCCAGTGGGGAGAGAGAGGGAGGGAGGAGGAACCCAGAGGGAGAGAACCCAGTGGAGAGAGGGAGAACCCAGGTGGTGAGAGAGAGAGAGAGAGAGAGGGAGGAACTCAGTAGAGAGAGAGAGAGAGAGAGAGAGAGAGAGGGAGGAACTCAGGAGAGAGAGGAGAGATAGAGATGAACTCAGTAGGAGAGAGAGAGAGAGAGAGGGGAGGAACCTAGTAGGAGAGAGAGAGAGAGAGGAGGAACCCAGTAGGAGAGAGAGAGAGAGATATAGGAGGAACCCAGGGAGAGAGAGAGAGGGAGAGAGAAGGAACTCAGTAGGAGAGAGAGAGAGGGAGGAACCAGTGGGAGAGAGAGGAGGGAGAGAACTCAGAGGGGAGAGAGAGGGAGGAACTCAGTAGGAGAGAGAGAGAGAGAGGGAGGAACTCAGTGGGAGAGAGAGAGAGGAGGAACTCAGTAGGGGAGAGAGAGGGAGGAACTCAGTAGAGAGAGAGGAGGAAATCAGTAGAGAGAGAGAGAGAGAGGGAGAAACTCAGGGAACTCAGAGAGAGAGAGAGAGAGGGAGGAACCCAGTGGGAGAGAGAGAGGAGGAGAGAACTCAGTAGGAGAGGGAGAGAGAACCTAGCAGGAGAGAGAGAGGGAGTGACCAGCAGAGAGAGAGAGGAGAACCTTATATAGGAGAGACTCAGTAGAGAGAGAGAGAGATAGAGAGTAACTCAGTGGGAGAGAGAGGAGGAACTCAGGGAGAGAGAGAGAGAGAGAGAGAGCGGGAGGAACCCAGTGGGGAGAGAGATATAGAGAGGAGGATACCCAGTGGGAGAGAGAGAGGGAGAGAGGGAGGAACCAGTAGGGAGAGGGAGAGATAGAGAGAGAGAGAGAGAGAGGGAGGAACTCAGCAGGAGAGAGAGAGAGAGAGAGAGAGAGAGAGGAACTCAGTAGGAGAGAGAGAGAGATAGGGAGGAAACCCAGTGGGACTCAGAGGGAGGGAGAGAGAGAGAGAGAGGGAGGAACCCAGTAGAGAGAGAGAGGGAGAGAACTCAGTAGGAGAGAGAAGAGAGAGAGGAGGAACCTAGCAGGGAGAGAGAGAGAGAGGAGAACCCAGTAGGAGAACTCAGATAGAGAGAAGAGTAGGAGAGAGAGAGAGAGAGAGGGAGGAACTCAGTAGGAGAGAGAGAGGAGGAAACCTAGTAGGAGATAGATAGAGAGAGAGAGAGAGAGAGAGAGGAGGAAACCCAGTGGGAGAGAGAGAGGGAGGAACCCAGTCGGAGAGAGAGAGAGAGAGAGAGAGAGGAGGAACTCAGGGAGAGAGAGAGAGAGAGGGAGGAGACAGAGGGAGAGGGAGAGGGAGAGAGGAGGAAACTCAGTAGGGAGAGAGAGAGAGAACTCAGTGGGAGAGAGGGAGGAACCCAGTAGGGAGAGAGAGGGAGAGGAACTCAGTAGAGAGAGAGAGTGAACCTAGAGGAGAGAGAGAGAGAGAGAGGGAGGAAACCTAGCAGGGAGAGAGAGAGAGAGGGAGGAACCCAGTAGGAGAGAGAGAGAGAGGAAAGGAACTGGGGAGAGAGAGAGAGAGGGAGGGAGAGGGAGGAACCTAGTAGGAGAGAGAGAGAGAGGAGAGGAGAACTTGCAGTAGGAGAGAGAGAGAGGAGAGAGAGAGAGAAAGAACCTGGAACCCAGGGAGAGAGAGAGAGAGAGAGAGAGAGAGGGAGGAACCAGTAGGGGAGAGAGAGAGGGAGGAACTCAGGAGGGGAGAGAGAGGGAGGAACTCAGTAGGAGAGAGAGAGGAGGAACCAGTAGAGAGAGAGAGAGAGAGAGAGAGAGAGAGAGGGGAGGAAACCTAGTAGGAGAGAGATAGAGAGAACTCCAGCAGGGGAGAGAGAGAGAGAGAGAGGGAGGAACTCAGTAGGAGAGAGAGAGAGAGAGAGAGGGAGAACCTAGGGAGAGAGAGAGAGAGAGAGAGAGTGGGAGGAACTCAGTAGAGAGAGAGAGAGAGAGAGAGAG
>NC_088401.1:5803783-5892351 GCF_034236695.1 Oncorhynchus nerka | reverse complement strand
ACGTGGAGGTTATATATTGCGCGGCAATACAGAGTCAATGTGAGATTGCATATTGTAAATAGTCATGCGGAGGCTATACAGGGGGTACAGTACAGAGTCAATAAAAATTATACAGGGGTACGAAAGTACAGATCGCGTGGATACAGGGGCACGTGCAGGATCAGGTGGAGGTTATATAATGTGTGGCGTCGCATGACACGTGGAGGCTGCACAGGGGCAGTCGAGACGTGGAGGCCACAGGGGTCGCGTCACGTGGAGGCCAAATATCAAATGTGATACAGGTAATGGGTACAGAAAGTCACGGAGGTTTATACGTGTATACCAGCAGAGTCAGTGAGACTATATACAAATTAGTACAGAGTCAATGTGAGGTTATATACAGTGGGGGCAGGTACAGAGTCAAAAGAGACAGGGGTACGCAGAAAGTTTCCAATGTGGCAGTTATCAATGTGGAGGTTTTTATTGTAAAGGCCCAGCACAGAGCCTGCAAGAGGCCAGGCCCACATATCACGTGAGTGTTTTATACAGTAAAGGTCAAGTGTGGAGACTCTTGTTAGGGGTACCGGTACAGAGTCACGGAGGCTATATACAGGGGTAATGTGCATCAGTGTGAGATTGCATACAGTAAATGGGCACAGAGTCACTGTGGAGAAGAGAAATAGTACAGAGTCACGTGGAGGTTGCATATTGTAAGGAGAGTCAGTGTGAGGCTATATACAGGGGGGTAAGTAGTGCGGAGTTACAGTGTCACGTGCAAGAAGTACTGCGGGGTAAATCTGCAGTCAGGCAGCTACAGGGTAAACGCAGAAGCAGCGTATCAAGAAAGGGCTCGGTACGAGTCACCGTGGAGGCTATGTATACAGGCAACAGTACCGATCACGTGAGGCTATATGGGGTACTGGTATTAGACGTATTTGCACAAACGCGCAGAGTCAATGTGGCTGTAAGTACCGCACACAATGCGGAGGCTTTATGTCAATGCATGCTTGTTTCAGGGGTGTTAGCAGAGTCAGCGTGAGATGTAGTAACAGTACAGAGCCGCGGAGGTTTTTATAGCCACGTGGAGGTTATTAAGGGGGCAGCCGGGTACACGTGGATAGGGGTACCGGCAGTCACGGAAGACAATAAGTACTGCACGGTCGTGGATACCTAGCGTTGCGGCATCAATAGATGAGGTTTATACAGGGGTACTGTTGGTTATCAAAGTGGAGTCTGATATAGGTAACGCAGATCAATGTGGAGGCGATACAGGGGCCGCGAGTCAATGCATAAGCAGCACGCGTTAGAGTCACGTGGGTTTCATATTGCGTGGGCAATTCGTTATATCAGTGGAACGAGATATAAATGGCATATCACAAAATTTTGGCAATGTATCAAAGTGAGGATTCATATATTGAGGCACCGTACAGAAGTCAATGCGGAAGAGATACAGGGGCATCGCGAGAGTCGCGTGAGATACTATATATAAGAGTCAATGTGAGGCCATACAGTAAGTACCGAGTCAATGCGGAGGCACAGGGGGCAGCCTGCATATCAGCGTGAGGTTATATACAAGGGTTATATAATAGGGTACGCAGCAGAGTCAGTGCGGAATATAATACCGGCAAGAGTCAATGCGGAGCACAGGGGGTACCGTGAGGTTGAGATACAGGCGCTTCATCAGTGGAAGTTTATAGCTGTGTGAGACCGTATCAGTGCGGAGGATATATATAGTGTCTAAAGACAGAATGGGCGTGGAATACAGGTATCGTACGAAAGTCACGTGAGTTGTATACATGTCGCATGAGTCAGAAAACAGAGCAGGTACGCCACGTGAAGGCGGAGTTGAGAGTAATATGTAAAGGCCGGTACGGATCAATGTGCTTTACTGGCAGAGTCACGGAGAAGCACACAGGGCACTTCGCGGAGACTTTGTCGCGGAGTTTCATAGGCGTCGGCAGAGTCGCGGAAATATCAGGATATAGTACGGGTATCACGCGGAGGCCTGGCATAGCTGCGGGCACCGGGTATCGAGTCAATGCGGAGGCGATAGTAGGGCAATGGTGGAGCGATATTGTGGGCAAGCCCAGCAGTCAGTGAGATCGCATTGTGAGTCGCAGGCCAGGCCAAGTCGTACAGAGTCACGGAGAGCATCGGCAGACAGTGCGTTGTACAGGGTACCAGCAGAGTCAGTGTGGAGGCTATACAGGGGTACCGCACAGAGGAGGTTACAGGGCACCAGAGTCAGCGGATATATCACGTGGAGGCTATATACAGGGCACGTCGAAACAATGTGCGTTTGCAGGTAACGCATAGAGTCACGTGATACGCAGGGGTAATCGGCAGCAGGTCACGCGAGGCCATAACAGGGTACGTGTCAATGGCGTTTGATGAATGTAGTGTTTCAGCGAGTCAAAGTGTGAGATCGAGTAATAGGACAGTGCGGAGGTTTTGATAGCCAGGGTGTCGATCAATGCGGAGGTTTGAGACAGGCAACGTGCAGAGTGCGGACGACAGGGGTCGGGCAGAGTCATCGTGGAGGCTTATATAGGTATCAAGTACAAACAATGTAGGCTTGCTATGTGGGCATCGTGAAGAATAACGTGGATTGCCAGTACAGCAATATCAGTGGATCGAGGATGGTGGTACGTTGATCAATGTAAGGTTTCATATTGTAAAGGCTCAGTACATCAGCGGATATATATTTGTGGGGTACGGCATCAATGCGGAGGTTATACAGCATTATAGTCACGTGAGTGTTACGAATAGTGTTCAGCACAGAGGATATAGCACAGGTAAGGTATAACAGATCCGGGTTAGTGTGAGCTACATGGGGTACTAGCAGTCAGTGTGGAGAGGCTGGGTATTGGGTACAGAGTCAGTGTGGAGATACATAGGTGCCTGTGCACAGGTGTGGAGGACAGTGGGGTACGTCACGTGGGAGGCTATATACAGGGGGCAGCTGGCATGTGAGGTTATATACAGTGTGCACTGTACCCCCGTATATATAGCCCATTGACTGCACTGCACCCCTGCATAGCCTCCACATTGACTCTGCACGGTACCCCCTGTATATAGCCTCCACATTGACTCTGTACTGGTACCCCTGTATATAGCCTCCACATTGACTCTGTACTGGTACCCCTGTATATAGCCTCCACATTGACTCTGTACCGGTACCCCTGTATATAGCCTCCACATTGACTCTGTACTGGTACCCCTGTATATAGCCTCCACATTGACTCTGTACTGGTACCCCTGTATATAGCCTCCACATTGACTCTGTACTGGTACCCCTGTATATAGCCTCCACATTGACTCTGTACTGGTACCCCTGTATATAGCCTCCACATTGACTCTGTACTGGTACCCCTGTATATAGCCTCCACATTGACTCTGTACTGGTACCCCTGTATATAGCCTCCACATTGACTCTGTACCGGTACCCCTGTATATAGCCTCCACATTGACTCTGTACTGGTACCCCTGTATATAGCCTCCACATTGACTCTGTACTGGTACCCCTGTATATAGCCTCCACATTGACTCTGTACTGGTACCCCTGTATATAGCCTCCACATTGACTCTGTACTGGTACCCCTGTATATAGCCTCCACATTGACTCTGTACTGGTACCCCTGTATATAGCCTCCACATTGACTCTGTACTGGTACCCCTGTATATAGCCTCCACATTGACTCTGTACTGGTACCCCTGTATATAGCCTCCACATTGACTCTGTACTGGTACCCCTGTATATAGCCTCCACATTGACTCTGTACTGGTACCCCTGTATATAGCCTCCACATTGACTCTGTACTGGTACCCCTGTATATAGCCTCCACATTGACTCTGTACTGGTACTCCCTGTATATAGCCTCCACATTGACTCTGTACTGGTACCCCCTGTATATAGCCTCCACATTGACTCTGTACCGGTACCCCTGTATATAGCCTCCACATTGACTCTGTACCGGTACCCCTGTATATAGCCTCCACATTGACTCGTACCGTACCCCTGTATATAGCCTCCACATTGACTCTGTACTGGTACCCCTGTATATAGCCTCCACATTGACTCTGTACCGGTACCCCTGTATATAGCCTCCACATTGACTCTGTACTGGTACCCCCTGTATATATCCTCCACATTGACTCTGTACCGGTACCCCTGTATATAGCCTCCACATTGACTCTGTACCGGTACCCCTGTATATAGCCTCCACATTGACTCTGTACCGGTACCCCCTGTATATAGCCTCCACATTGACTCTGTACCGGTACCCCCTGTATATAGCCTCCACATTGACTCTGTACCGGTACCCCTGTATATAGCCTCCACATTGACTCTGTACCGGTACCCCTGTATATAGCCTCCACATTGACTCTGTACCGGTACCCCCTGTATATAGCCTCCACATTGACTCTGTACCGGTACCCCTGTATATAGCCTCCACATTGACTCTGTACCGGTACCCCTGTATATAGCCTCCACATTGACTCTGTACTGGTACCCCTGTATATAGCCTCCACATTGACTCTGTACTGGTACCCCTGTATATAGCCTCCACATTGACTCTGTACCGGTACCCCCTGTATATAGCCTCCACATTGACTCTGTACTGGTACCCCTGTATATAGCCTCCACATTGACTCTGTACTGGTACCCCTGTATATAGCCTCCACATTGACTCTGTACCGGTACCCCTGTATATAGCCTCCACATTGACTCTGTACCGGTACCCCTGTATATAGCCTCCACATTGACTCTGTACCGGTACCCCCTGTATATAGCCTCCACATTGACTCTGTACTGGTACCCCTGTATATAGCCTCCACATTGACTCTGTACCGGTACCCCCTGTATATAGCCTCCACATTGACTCTGTACTGGTACCCCTGTATATAGCCTCCACATTGACTCTGTACTGGTACCCCTGTATATAGCCTCCACATTGACTCTGTACTGGTACCCCTGTATATAGCCTCCACATTGACTCTGTACTGGTACCCCTGTATATAGCCTCCACATTGACTCTGTACCGGTACCCCCTGTATATAGCCTCCACATTGACTCTGTACTGGTACCCCTGTATATAGCCTCCACATTGACTCTGTACTGGTACCCCTGTATATAGCCTCCACATTGACTCTGTACCGGTACCCCCTGTATATAGCCTCCACATTGACTCTGTACCGGTACTCTCTGCATATAGCCTCCACATTGACTCTGTACCGGCACTTTACATAGTCTCCACACTGACTCTGTACTGGTACCCCTGTATAAAGCCTCCACATTGACTCTGTACTGGTACCCCCTGTATATAGTCTCCACACTGACTCTGTACTGGTACCCCTGTATAAAGCCTCCACATTGACTCTGTGCCGTACCCCTGTATATAGCCTCCACATTGACTCTGTACTGGTACCCCTGTATATAGCCTCATTGACTCTGTGCAGTACCCCCTGCTATAGCCTCCACATTGACTCTGTACTGGTACCCCTGTATATAGCCTCCACATTGACTCCGTGCCGGTACCCCTGTATATAGCCTCCACATTGACTCTGTGCCGGTACCCCTGTATATAGCCTCCACATTGACTCTGTGCCGTACCCCCCTGTATAAGCCTCCACATTGACCTGTATATAGCCTCCACACTGACTCTGTACTGGTACCCCTGTATAAAGCCTCCACACTGACTCAGTGCTAAAGCCTCCACTGACTCTGTGCACCCCCTGTATATAGCCTCCACATTGACTCTGTGCCGGTACCCCCTGTATATAGCCTCCACATTGACTCTGTACTGTACCCCCTGTATATAGCCTCCACATTGACTCTGTACTGGGTACCCCCTGTATATAGCCTCCACATTGACTCTGTGTACTGGTACCCCTGTATATATCCTCCACATTGACTCTGTACGGTACCCCCTGTATATAGTCTCCACTGACTCTGTTACTGTACCCCCTGTATATAGCCTCCACACTGACTCTGTACTGGTACCCCCTGTATATAGCCTCCACATTGACTCTGTGCCGGTACCCCCTGTATATAGCCTCCACACTGACTCTGTACTGCTACCCCCTGTATATAGCCTCACACTGACTCTGTACTGGTACCCCTGTATATAGCCTCCACATGACTCTGTACTGGTACCCCCTGTATATAACCCCATGATGGAAGCCTCCAGACACTCTGTACCGGTACCCCCTGTATATAGTCTCCACATTGACTCTGTACCGGTACCCCCTGTGTATAGCCTCCACTGACTCTGTGCCGAATGCACCCCCTGTATATAGCCTCCACTGACTCTGTGCACTGGTACCCCTGTATATAGCCTCCACACTGACTACCCCCTGTATATAGTTTTCGACTCTGTACTGGTACCCCTGTATATAGCCTCCACATTGACTCTGTACTGGTACCCCCTGTATATAGCCTCCACATTGACTCTGTCCAAATTTACCCCCTGTATATAGCCTCCACACTGACTCTGTACTGGTACCCCTGTATATAGCCTCCACATTGACTCTGTACCGGTGCCCTGTATAAAGCCTCACATTGACTCTGTACTGGTACCCCTGTATAAAGCCTCCACATTGACTCTGTACCGGTACCCCCTGCTTTATAGCCTCCACATTGACTCTGTGCAGTGCCCCCTATAAAGCCTCCACATTGACTCTGTACGGTACCCCCTGTATATAGCCTCCACATTGACTCTGTACTGGTACCCCCTGTATAGCCTCCACATTGACTCTGTGCAGGTACCCCCTGTATATAGCCTCCACATTGACTCTGTGCCGGTACCCCCTGTATATAGCCTCCCACTGACTCATACGGTACCCCCTGTATATAGTCTCCACACTGACTCTGTGCAGGTACCCCTGTATATAACCTCCAAGCATTGACTCTGTACTGGTACCCCTGTATATAGCCTCCCATTGACTCTGTACTGGTACCCCCTGTATATAGATCTCCACATTGACTCTGTACTGGTACCTGTATATAGCCTCCACATTGACTCCGTGCAGTACCCCCTGTATATATAGCCTCCACATTGACTCTGTGCAGGTACCCCCCGTATATAGCCTCCACATTGACTCCATACCGGTACCCCCTGTATATAGCCTCCACACTGACTCTGTACTGGTACCCCCTGTATATAGTCTCCACACTGACTCTGTACTGGTACCCCTGTATATAGCCTCCACATTGACTCCGTGCTGGTACCCCCTGTATATAGCCTCCACATTGACTCTGTACTGGTACCCCCTGTATATAGCCTCCACATTGACTCCGTACCGGTTTCCCCCTGTATATAGCCTCCACATTGACTCTGTACTGGTACCCCCTGTATATAGCCTCCACATTGACTCTGTACAGGTACCCCCTGTATATAGCCTCCACATTGACTCTGTACAGTACCCCCTGTATATAGCCTCACTTGACTCCGTACCCTGTACCCCTGTATATAGCCTCCACATTGACTCCTTACAGGTACCCCTGTATATAGCCTCCACATTGACTCCGTGCAGTTACCCCTTGTATATAGCCTCCACATTGACTCCATGCCGGTACCCCCTGTATATAGCCTCCACTGACTCCGTGCAGTGCCCCCTGTATATAGCCTCCACACTGACTCTGTGCCGGTACCCCCTGTATATAGCCTCCACATTGACTCTGTACCGGTACCCCCTGTATATAGCCTCCACATTGACTCTGTGCCCGTACCCCCTGTATATAGTCTCACATTGATCCGTGCCGGTGCCCCCTGTATATAGCCTCCACATTGACTCCGTACCGGTACCCCCTGTATATAGCCTCCACATTGAGCTCGTGCGGTACCCCTTGTATATAGCCTCCACATTGACTCCGTGCGGTGCCCCCTGTATATAGACTCCACACTGACTCCCGTGCGGTACCCCTGTATATAGCCTCCACACTGACTCTGTGCTGGTACCCCTGTATATAGCCTCCACATTGACTCTGTACCAGTACCCCTGTATATAGCTCCACATTGACTCTGTACCGGTACCCCTGTATATAGCCTCCACATTGACTCCATACCGGTACCCCCTGTATATAGCCTAGTTGTTTTATGTTATTGTGTTACTTTTTTAAATTACTTTAATTTATTTATTAAATATTTTCCAGCTCTTGAACTGCACTGTTGTTTAAGGGCTTGTAAGGAAGCATTTCACCTAAACTTGTTGTATTGGACTAAACAAATAAAGTTTGATTTGATTTGTATAAAGGTACCATTTGAGACTCGGTCTTTTGGTCTGTTCTGGACTCAGGTGTATATAACCTACTGTTAGTGGTATTGACTGGGTCTTTTGGTCTGTTCTGGACTCAGGTGTATATAACCTACTGTTAGTGGTATTGACTGGGTCTTCTGGTCTGTTCTGGACTCAGGTGTATATAACCTACTGTTAGTGGTATTGACTGGGTCTTCTGGTCTGTTCTGGACTCAGGTGTATATAACCTACTGTTGGTGGTATTGACTATCTTCTGGTCTGTTCTGGACTCAGGTGTATATAACCTACTGTTGGTGGTATTGACTGGGTCTTCTGGTCTGTTCTGGACTAAGGTGTATATAACCTACCGTTAGTGGTATTGACTGGGTCTTCTGGTCTGTTCTGGACTCAGGTCTAAAACTTGTTGGTGGTATTGACTGGATCTTCTGGTCTGTTCTGGACTCAGGTGTATATAACCTACTGTTAGTGGTATTGACTGGGTCTTCTGGTCTGTTCTGGACTCAGGTGTATATAACCTACTGTTGGTGGTATTGACTGGGTCTTCTGGTCTGTTCTGGACTCAGGTGTATATAACCTACTGTTAGTGGTATTGACTGGGTCTTCTGATCTGTTCTGGACTCAGGTGTGTATATAACCTACTGTTAGTGGTATTGACTGGGTCTTCTGGTCTGTTCTGGACTCAGGTGTTTATAACCTACTGTTAGTGGTATTGACTGGGTCTTCTGGTCTGTTCTGGACTCAGGTGTTTATATGACCTACTGTTAGTGGTGTTGTTCTATCCCCTTTATTCCTCTTCAAGGTAAACTCAGCGTTATGACGTACATGCAGAAAGTAAACCGCATAGGGGGGTCAATTTCCGCAACAACTAATAGCGTTGAAGCGCGAGGCTCAACTTCTCCGCTGTTTTGGTGACCTGGCTTCCACGCGTGAAGAGAACCCATGCACCTGTACAGATTTGTGGCTGTGTTAAGAGCGGACGGTTGCATATCGCTCATCTTAATATCTGCGGTGCTGCTCTTCACTTAGCTGAGTCTACATTTAAAGCTCTGTTTAAGCAAGACCATTAGTCACTCACGGTTACAGAAGGAATTGTACTTTACGCTTCTGGGTCTTTGTATTTCCAGAGTTGCCACTGAGTGTGACTAAGGCTCGGATTCAATCCGATTTAAGGTCATTTCCAATTTAGCTGACATATGCACAGTTTACCATGAATTCGATCTCCACAAACGCGAGAATCTTGCTTTTAAAAGGTGTATTGTCTTCAACCAGCGATCGGATTGAATCCCGGGCTTTTGTTAGCATGCCGCTTCAATGCAAATGTGTATTGTTGAGGAAATTGCTGTTGTGATTATGTTATTACTACCAGTAACCAGCAGAGGGAGGTGTTTATCCTGCTGTGGACAAGCACAGCTTGAAAACTTGTACAGAAGATTACCTTGTTTGCACTATTTATAACCTCTAGTTAACTAATCAATAGCTTCTACCGATCAATAACTAAAACACACAAAGCAGAAAAACAATCAAACAAAATGTTTTTTTTAATTAGAAGGAAAAAAAACATTGTTAAATGTCATTCATCGTTTTATTTAATTTATTATACAGTGTTTTTTATTTCTGCAATATTAAGAGTGACAATAGAAAAGCAGCATTGTGTATAGTAAATTAGTTAAGAATGTCATGCGGTTGTCTGTACATAGAAACGTTACTCAAATGTTCTTACAACAATAGTTTTAACAAACTGATTTCATTAAATAAAGATGCATAACTTTGATTGTGTGTTGTTTTTGGTGTGGATATGACTTACTGTGTCCAACATGCCACCCTATTCCCTACTGTTGACCAGAGCCCTATAGAGTACCAGTCACCCTATTCCCTACTGTTGACCAGAGCCCTATAGATTACCAGTCACCCTATTCCCTACTGTTGACCAGAGCCCTATAGAGTACCAGTCACCCTATTCCCTACTGTTGACCAGAGCCCTATAGAGTACCAGTCACCCTATTCCCTACTGTTGACCAGAGCCCTATAGATTACCAGTCACCCTATTCCCTACTGTTGACCAGAGCCCTATAGATTACCAGTCACCCTATTCCCTACTGTTGACCAGAGCCCTATAGAGTACCAGTCACCCTATTCCTACTGTTGACCAGAGCCCTATAGAGTACCAGTCACCCTATTCCCTACTGTTGACCAGAGCCCTATAGAGTACCAGTCACCCTATTCCCTACTGTTGACCAGAGCCTATAGATTACCAGTCACCCTATTCCCTACTGTTGACCAGAGCCCTATAGATTACCAGTCACCCTATTCCCTACTGTTGACCAGAGCCCTATAGAGTACCAGTCACCCTATTCCCCTACTGTTGACCAGAGCCCTATAGAGTACCAGTCACCCTATTCCCTACTGTTGACCAGAGCCCTATAGATTACCAGTCACCCTATTCCCTACTGTTGACCAGAGCCCTATAGAGTACCAGTCACCCTATTCCCTACTGTTGACCAGAGCCCTATAGAGTACCAGTCACCCTATTCCCTACTGTTGACCAGAGCCCTATAGATTACCAGTCACCTATTCCTACTGTTGACCAGAGCCTATAGATTACCAGTCACCCTATTCCTACTGTTGACCAGAGCCCTATAATTAGCATAAAAACCTAGTGTCAAAAATGGATCCAATCATTTTTTCCCCCATTAATTTTCCCCATAGGGGATTTTAGAAGCCCGTAAAAGAAGGGTTTCGTGTTGGCCTTATCCTGGGGTGACGCTTTGTCAACCATGTACGTGTCTCTAGGACAAGGATACTGTTTGACTGGTCTAAAGTAGTGCACTATATAGGGAATAGGGCTCTGGTCTAAAAATAGTGCACTATATAGGGAATAGGGTGCCATAGGGCTCTGGTCAAAATAGTGCACCATATAAGAATAGGGTGCCCATGGGAGATTCTGGTCTAAAGTAGGGCACATATAGGGAATAGGGTGCCATAGAGGTTCTGGTCTAAAGTAGTGCACTATATAGGGAATAGGGTGCCATAGGGTTCTGGTCACAAAGTAGTACACTATATAGGAATAGGGTGCCATGGTTCTGGTCACTGTTAAAGTAGTTCTGCACTATATAGGGAATATGGTGCCATAGGGTTATGGTCTGGTGCTACATAAGAATAGGGGTGCCATTTATGGTCTAAAGTAGTGCACTATATAGGGGTAGGGCTGCCATGTAGTTCTGGTCTAAAATAGTGCACTATATAGGGGAATAGGGTGCCATAGGGCTCTGGTCTAAAGTAGTGCACTATATAGAATAGTGGCTCTGGTCTAAAGTAGTGCACCATATAGGGAATTGCCATAAGTCTAAAGTAGTGCACTATATAGGGAATAGGGTGCCATAGGGCTCTGGTCTAAAGTAGTGCACTATATAGGAAATAGGGTGCCATAGGGCTCTGGTCTAAAGTAGTGCACCATATAGGGAATACGGGTGCAAGTAGGACCGCAAGTAAGACTTCCTGTGTGTTTATATGAAGAGGAAGCTGTGGACGTGAGGACAGGAGCAGTATGCTGTTCTCTGGACCTTCTTCCACGTTCCACGACAGCCAGAGTTCCCCACAGCCTGCCAATGGAGCAGCTCCTCACTGTAAAACACACAGGACACAGGTTAGTATGGCCCACAGCCAGCCAATGGAACAGCTCCTCACAGGATATAGGTTAGCATGGCTCACAGCCAGCCAATGGAGCAGCTCCTCACTGTAAAACACACAGGACACAGGTTAGTATGCTTACAGCCAGCCAATGGAGCAGCTCCTCACTGTAAAACACACAGGACACAGGTTAGTATGGCTCACAGCCAGCCAATGGAGCAGCTCCTCACTGTAAAACACACAGGACACAGGTTAGTATGGCTGACAGCCAGCCAATGGAGCAGCTCCTCAGGTCATTACAATATGGACATAGGCAGCTCCTAGGACATATTAGTGACAGCCAGCCAATGGAGCATCTCCTCAAAGGACATAGGTTAGTATGGCTCACAGCCAGCCAATGGAGCATCTCCTCACAGGACATAGGTTAATATGGCTGACAGCCAGCCAATGGAGCAGCTCCTCACAGGACATAGGTTAGTATGGCTGACAGCCAGCCAATGGAGCATCTCCTCAAAGGACATAGGTTAGTATGGCTCACAGCCAGCCAATGGAGCAGCTCCTCACAGGACATAGGTTAATATGGCTGACAGCCAGCCAATGGAGCAGCTCCTCACAGGACATCAGACACTTTTCCACTAAGAACACCTGTTTTTATTTTCCTCAGGATCATTTTTCTCTATAGTCGTTCAATACTACCAATAATACTGGATTGGTGGAGGCAGTCCATGATACACAGGTTAAAGGAGAAGACCTGGAGGCAGTCCATGATACACAGGGTTAAAGGAAAGACCTGGAGGCAGTCCATGATACACAGGGTTAAAGGAGAAGACCTGGAGGCAGTCCATGATACACAGGGTTAAAGGAAGACCTGGAGGCAGTCCATGATACACAGGGTTAAAGGAAAGACCTGGAGGCAGTCCATGATACACAGGGTTAAATGAGAAGACCTGGAGGCAGTCCATGATACACAGGTTAAAGGAGAAGACCTGGAGGCAGTCCATGATACAGCAGGGTTAAAGGAGAAGACCTGGAGGCAGTCCATGATACACAGGGTTAAATGAGAAGACATGGAGGCAGTCCATGATACAGGGTTAAGGAGAAGACCTGGAGGCAGTCCATGATACAGGGTTAAAGGAAAGACCTGGAGGCAGTCCATGATACACAGGGTTAAATGAGAAGACATGGAGGCAGTCCATGATACACAGGGTTAAAGGAGAAGACCTGGAGGCAGTCCATGATACAGGGTTAAAGGAGAAGACCTGGAGGCAGTCCATGATACACAGGGTTAAATGAGAAGACATGGAGGCAGTCCATGATACACAGGGTTAAAGGAGAGACCTGGAGGCAGTCCATGATACACAGGGTTAAAGGAGGAAGACCTGGAGGCAGTCCATGATACACAGGGTTAAAGGAGAAGACCTGGAGGCAGTCCATGATACACAGGGTTAAAGGAGAAGACCTGGAGGCAGTCCATGATACACAGGGTTAAAGGAGAAGACCTGGAGGCAGTCCATGATACACAGGGTTAAAGGAGAAGACCTGGAGGCAGTCCATGATACACAGGGTTAAATGAGAAGACCTGGAGGCAGTCCATGATACACAGGGTTAAAGGAGAAGACCTGGAGGCAGTCCATGATACACAGGGTTAAAGGAGAAGACCTGGAGGCAGTCCATGATACACAGGGTTAAAGGAGAAGACCTAGAGATACCAGGGGAAATACATACATATATACACATATATATGTACATATATGCATATATATTTACATATGCATGTTCTAACAGGGAGTGATGAGGTCAAATCTACAGCAGCACAAAGATCACACTGACGACAACACAACTACTGTGTGTGAAAACATTTTCACCTTTCAGTTTTAAAAAACTATTATAATAATAAATGTATCCTATCCTGACTAGACTAGTCTTCATCTATGCAACTGTTTTGATAAACTCGTACATCAGTCAAATGTTACCACAAACTAAGAATACAGTACTATCTCATATAGTCTACACATTGAATAATGTAATAATGTATGATCAATCAACTAGTGCCATTTCCAGGGGATTGGACATCAAAGCCTAACTACATAGCTGCACTGACTCGAACAAAGGGCTTACATGACTTTCTTTATAATACCAAACGTCTTTTAAAAATGATCCGTCCGTGACTCCGTACCTGTTGGATTCTTGTCCGTCTCCCTGGCAGCTGCCGCTATGGTTACGCATGGCGGGGGGTTGGCACGCCACACACACCGTGTAGCCCTCACGTAGGTACTGCATCCAGTGGGTGTGTGGTCTGTTCTCCACCGTACAGTGGGTAGTCAGAGACTCCATCTTATACTCCATACAGAACCTGACGGAGGAGGGGTTGGAAATATCATACCTACCATTCCACACAGTGTACATCCTAAATGGCACCCTATCCCCTATATAGTGCACTACTTTAGACCAGAGCCCTATGGCACCCTATTCCCTATATAGTGCACTACTTTAAACCAGAGCCCTATGGTACCCTATTCCCTATATAGTGCACTACTTTAGACCAGAGCCCTATGGCACCCTATTCCCTATATAGTGCACTACTTTAAACCAGAGCCCTATGGTACCCTATTCCCTATATAGTGCACTACTTTAGACCAGGGCCTATAGGGAGTATAGTGCACTACTTTAGACCAGGGCCTATAGGGAGTATAGTGCACTCCTTTAGACCAGGGCCTATAGGGAGTATAGTGCACTACTTTAGACCAGGGCCTATAGGGAGTATAGTGCACTACTTTAGACCAGGGCCTATAGGGAGTATAGTGCACTCCTTTAGACCGGGGCTATAGGGAGTATAGTGCACTACTTTAGACCGGGGCCTATAGGGAGTATAGTGCACTACTTTAGACCGGGGCCTATAGGGAGTATAGTGCACTACTTTAGACCAGGGCCTATAGGGAGTATAGTGCACTACTTTAGACCAGGGCCTATAGGGAGTATAGTGCACTACTTTAGACCGGGACCTATAGGAAGTATAGTGCACTACTTTAGACCAGGGCCTATCGGGAGTATAGTGCACTACTTTAGACCAGGGCCTATAGGGAGTATAGTGCACTACTTTAGACCAGGGCCTATAGGGAGTATAGTGCACTCCTTTAGACCGGGACCTATAGGGAGTATAGTGCACTACTTTAGACCGGGACCTATAGGGAGTATAGTGCACTACTTTAGACCAGGGCCTATAGGGAGTATAGTGCACTACTTTAGACCAGGGCCTATAGGGAGTATAGTGCACTACTTTAGACCAGGGCCTATAGGGAGTATAGTGCACTACTTTAGACCAGGACCTATAGGGAGTATAGTGCACTACTTTAGACCAGGACCTAAAGGGAGTATAGTGCACTACTTTAGACCAGGACCTAAAGGGAGTATAGTGCACTCCTTTAGACCAGGGCCTATAGGGAGTATAGTGCACTACTTTAGACCGGGACCTATAGGGTGCCATGCCAACAAAAGTAATTGGTTCGAATAATGACAGTTTGAATTACAGGGTTGCAGGAGGGAGCTGGGACTTCACATTTCAGATGGTGTGTGTGTGTGTGTGTGTGTGTGTGTGTGTGTGTGTGTGTGTGTGTGTGTGTGTGTGTGTGTGTGTGTGTGTGTGTGTGTGTGTGTGTGTGTGTGTGCGTGCGTGCGTGCGTGCGTGCGTGTGTTTCCCTGCGTTCAGAGAAACTTTGCCAATTGTTAGTCCAGATTCTTTGTACATGTGATGTTAATCATGTTTCATACCTGATGGAAACCAGTGTGTGTGTGTGTGTGTGTGTGTGTGTGTGTGTGTGTGTGATCTAGATATCCTGGTGAGAAAACACTTCATTTGGTATAAAATCCTAGTTGCTTTTTTTTTCTGTGTGTGATAAGCGTGCCTCACATTTCAAACCAGAATGATTGTTGAAATCTTATGAACTAAGGAAGTACCACAGGTCCCCTTGAACTAAAGAGGTACAGGAAGTATTCAGACCCCTTCACTTGTTCTACATTTTGTTACGATACAGCCTTATTCTAAAATGGATTAAATGGTGTTTTTCCTCATCAATCTACACCATTATGACAAAGTGAATACAAACTGACAGAGCTTGAGAGGATCTGCAGAGAAGAATGGGAGAAACTCCCCAAATACAATGTGCCAAGCTTGTAGCGTCATACCCAAGGAGACTCAAGGTTGTAATCTAGGCCAAAGGTGCTTCAACAAAGTCCTGAGTAAAGGGTCTGAATACTTATGTAAATATGATATTTCCTTTTCTTTTCTTTTTTTATACATTTGCAAAAATGTCTAAGAACCTCTTTTTGCTTTGTCATTATGGGCTATTGTGTCTAGATTGATGAGGATTTTTTACTTGTATTTTAGAATAGGGCTCTAATTTGACAAAATGTGGAAAAACTCAAGGAGTCTGAATACACTGAATTGGACTTAATTCCACATTTTGTTGTGTTACAGCTCAAATTCAAAATGGGCTAAAAATGTATAAAATGATTCACTAATCTACACACGATAAACCATAATGACAAACTGTAAAAATATATACAATTATAAACTAATCTACCCACGATAAACCATAATGACAAACTGTAAAAATATATAAAATGATTCACTAATCTACACATGATAAACCATAATGACAAAGTGACCAGGGCCTATAGGGAGTATAGTGCACTACTTTAGACCAGGATATATAGGGAGTATAGTGCACTACTTTAGACCAGGGCCTATAGGGAGTATAGTGCACTCCTTTAGACCAGGGCCTATAAGGGAGTATAGTGCACTCCTTTAGACCAGGGCCTATAGGGAGTATAGTGCACTCCTTTAGACCAGGGCCTATAGGGAGTATAGTGCACTACTTTAGACCGGGGCCTATAGGGAGTATAGTGCACTACTTTAGACCAGGGCCTATAGGGAGTATAGTGCACTACTTTAGACCAGGGCCTATAGGGAGTATAGTGCACTACTTTAGACCAGGGCCTATAGGGAGTATAGTGCACTACTTTAGACCAGGGCCTATAGGGAGTATAGTGCACTACTTTAGACGAGGGCCTATAGGGGTATAGTGCACTACTTTAGACCAGGGCCTATAGGGGAGTATAGTGCACTACTTTAGACCAGGGCCTATAGGGAGTATAGTGCACTCCTTTAGACCAGGGCCTATAGGGAGTATAGTGCACTACTTTAGACCGGGACCTATAGGGAGTATAGTGCACTACTTTAGACCGGGGCCTATAGGGAGTATAGTGCACTCCTTTAGACCGGGGCCTATAGGGAGTATAGTGCACTACTTTAGACCGGGGCCTATAGGGAGTATAGTGCACTCCTTTAGACCAGGGCCTATAGGGAGTATAGTGCACTCCTTTAGACCAGGGCCTATAGGGAGTATAGTGCACTCCTTTAGACCAGGGCCTATAGGGAGTATAGTGCACTCCTTTAGACCAGGGCCTATAGGGAGTATAGTGCACTCCTTTAGACCAGGGCCTATAGGGAGTATAGTGCACTCCTTTAGACCAGGGCCTATAGGGAGTATAGTGCACTCCTTTAGACCAGGGCCTATAGGGAGTATAGTGCACTCCTTTAGACCAGGGCCTATAGGGAGTATAGTGCACTACTTTAGACCGGGGCCTATAGGGAGTATATGATAAACCATAATGACAAACTGTAACATGTTTTTAGAAATGTTTGCACCTTCATTAAAATTATATACAGAAATATCTAATTTACATAAGTATTCACACCCTGAGTCAATACTTTGCAGGAGGCCCTTTGGCAGCGATTACAGCTGTGTGTCTTTCTGGGTAAGTCTCTAATATCTGTGAGTCTTTCTGGGTTAGTCTCTAGGAGATGTGAGTCTCTCTGGATAAGTCTCTAATATCTGTAGATCTTTCAGGGTGACTCTCTAAGAGCTGTGAGTATTTCTGGCTAAGTCTCTAAAAGCTGTGGGTCTTTCTGGGTAAGTCTCTAAGAGCTGTGAATGTTTCTGGGTAAGTTGCTAAGAGCTGTGAGTCTTTCTGGGTAAGTCCCTAAGAGTTGTGAGTCTTTCTGGGTAAGTCTCTAAGAGCTGTGAGTCTTTCTGGGTTAGTCTCTAAGAGCTGTGAGTCTTTCTGGGTAAGTCCTAAGAGTTGTGAGTCTTTCTGGGTAAGTCTCTAAGAGCTGTGAGTCTTTCTGGGTTAGTCTCTAAGAGCTGTGAGTCTTTCTGGGTAAGTCTCTAAGAGCTGTGAGTCTTTCTGGGTTAGTCTCTAAGATATGTGAGTCTTTCTGTGTAAGTCCCTAAGAGCTGTGAGTCTTCCTGGGTAGGTCTCTAATAGAGTTCCACACCTGGTTTCTACAATATTTGCCAATTTATTGTTTTATAAATTCTTCAAACTCTGTCATATTGGTTGTTGATCATTGCTTGATAACCATTTTCAGGTCTTGCCGTAGATTTAAGTTAAAACTGTAACTCAGCCAGTCAGGAACATTCACTGCCTTCTTGGTAAGCAACCCCAGAGTATATTTGGCCTTGTCTTTTATGTTTTTGTCCTGCTGAAAGGTGAAATCATCTCCCAGTGTCTGGTGGAAAGCAGACTGAACCATGTGTTCCTCTAGGATTTTGTCTGTGCTCGTCCATTTATTTGTTATCCCTTTTTATCCTTGTAAGCATACCCATAACATGATGCAGCCACCACTATGTTTGAAAATATGGAGAGTGGTACTCAGTAATGTGATGTATTGAATTTGTCCCAAAAGAACACTTCAAATTAAGGACAAAAAATGTATTGCTTTACCACTTTTCTTGCAGTATTACTTTGGTTTCTTGTTGCAAACCGGATGCATGTTTTGCAATATTATTATTCTGTACAGGCTTCCTTCTTTTCACTCTGTCAATTATGTTAGTATTGTGGAGTAACTAAAATGTTGTTGATCTATCCTCAGTGTTCTCCTATCACAGCCGATACACTCTAACCTGTTTTACAGTCACCAGTGGCTTCTGGGGAAATCCCTGAGCGGTTTCCTTCCTTTCTGGCAACTGAGTTAGGAAGGACGCCTGTATCTTGGTAGTGACTGGGTGTCACCATCCAAAGTGTAATTAATAACTTCACCACGCTCAAAGGGATATTTAAGGTCTGCTTTTTAGTTTTTACCCATCTACCAATAGGAGCCCTTCTTTGTGAGACATTGGAAAACCTCCCTGGTCTTTGTGGTTGAATCTGTGTTTGACATTCACTGCGCGACTGAGGGACCTTACAGATAATTATATGTGTGGAGTACAGATATGAGGTAGTCATTCAAAACTCATGTTAAACAGTATTATTGCACACAGAGTGAGTCATATCTTTTTATGTAACTTGTTAAAGCACGTTGTTACTCCTGAACTTATTTAGGTTTGCCACAACAAAGGAATTGAATACTTATCGACTCTAAACATTTTAAGCTTTTCATTTTTAAATTAATTTGTAAAAATGTCCAACGTTATAGAGTATTGTGTGTAGGCCAGTGGACAAAAAATAATAATCTCGAATTTCGGGGCGGCAGGGTAGCCTAGTGGTTAGAGCGTTGGACTAGTAACCGAAAGGTTGCAAGTTCAAATCCCCGAGCTGACAAGGTACACATCTGTCGTTCTGCCCCTGAACAGGCAGTTAACCCACTGTTCCTAGGCCGCCATTGAAAATAAGAATTTGTTCTTAACTGACTTGCCTAGTAAAATAAAAAAAAAAAAAATAAATCCCATTTTAAATTCAGGCTGTAACAACAAAATGTGGAAAAAGGTCAAGGGGGATGTGAAACACTTCTGATGGCACTGTGTGTACCACAGGATCCTTGAATCTGATTCCCTTCCTTATGTGAGTAGACGGGTGTAATAGAGCATTGTACAACTCGCTATAAGCCTTCATAACTGTTCATTTCTCCTTAAGAACAGCCATAAAACATGCATAATGCAGCATACCCAGGGTACAGAGGTGCTCCGTAGATGTCAGGCTTTGTTCTTCCTTTACCAAACTCCCTGGTGGTGATGAAAGCTGGACCTGGAGAGAGACCAACACAGTCCCCTGGTTATAACCAGGACAGACCAGCACAGTGGAGACAGACCTGGAACACAGTCCCCTGGTTATAACCAGGACCTGGAGAGAGACCAACACAGTCCCCAGGTTATCACCAGGACCTGGAGAGAGACCAACACAGTCCCCAGGTTATCACCAGGACCTGGAGAGAGACCAACACAGTCCCCAGGTTATAACCAGGACCTGGAGAGAGACCAACACAGTCCCCAGGTTATAACCACGACCTGGAGAGAGACCAACACAGTCCCCAGGTTATAACCACGACCTGGAGACAGACCAACACAGTCCCCAGGTTATAACCATGCAACAGTGTGACTCAGTTAGTTTAGTTTAATGTGTGTGTACCTGTGTTCTGAGTGCAGATCTCTCCATGGTTTGACTGGTAGTCCATGCAGCCAGCCTGCTCCTCCAGACTGGGACATGGATCTGCACTGTTCCTGGGCTCCTGCTCAATGTGGCGCTGCCTACAATCCATTGATGATTCATAGATTATTGGGTTTTAAAGCATTTTAAAAGTACAAATAAATAAATCCCAGAAGATAACACAAGTGTTAGGTCCACTTATTATATCTAATGTGGTTCTTCAGTGTTGGACAAAAGACCGGGTTTACACAAGAAGCCCAATTCTGATCTTTTGCCACTAATTGGTCTTTTGACAAATCAGATTTATTCCCACTAATTGGGCTGTCAACAGGACTAATAAATAACACACAGGTCTCACCGGACCCTCCTGGACCGCTGGCAGGGCTGGGCACAACCGCTCCAGTGACTCCAGTCAGTCACCACACACGACTGGGCTGGACGAGAGACAACAGTGTAATTATTAGCATTAAAGTATCTTCATAAACACCTATAGACACACACACACACACACACACACACACACACACACACACACACACACACACACACACACACACACACAGACACACACACACACAGAGACACACACACACACACACACACACACACACAGAGACACACACACACACACACACACACACACACACACACACACACACACACACACACACACACACACACGCACACACACACACACACACACACACACACACACACACACACACACACACACACACACACACACACACACACACACACACACACACACACACACACACACACACACACACACACACACACACACACACACACACACACACACACACACACACACAGAGACACACACACACACACACACACACACACACACACACACACACACACACACACACACACACACACACACACACACACACACACACACACAGAGACATACACACACACACACACACACACACACACACACACACACACGCACGCACACACACACACACACACACACACACACAGACACACACATACACAGAGAGACACACACACACACACACACACACACACACACACACACACACACACACACACACACACAGAGACACACACACACACACACACACACACACACACACACACACACACACACACACACACACACACACACACACACAGAGACATACACACACACACACACACACACACACACACACACACACACACACACACACACAGAGACACACACACACACACACACACACACACACACACACACACACACAGAGACATACACACACACACACACACACACACACACAGAGACATACACACACACACACACACACACACACACACACACACACACACACACACACACACACAGAGACATACACACACACACACACACACACACAGAGACATACACACACACACACACACACACACACACACACACACACACACACACACACACACACACACACACACACACGCACACGCACACGCACACACGCACACGCACACGTGTTTGAGATCAAAGCTATAGAGAGTATCATTACCGCTTCATTGACGGTACATTCGTAGCATCGCTACATAACACTGTCTTTGACACACATGCATGCATCTTTAATAGAACATTCAGGGAATCGTTACCTAATTAAATATTCATACACTTGCCATGTCCTTCACTCCCGCCGATTGGTGGATGTACAAGCTTTTGTTCCAGCCTAGGATAAACGCACCTACCAAATCATCAAGGCTTTGATTAGCTGAATCAAATTAGTTAGCGCTGGGTTGGAACTAAAGCCTGCACGCCCTGTGAATCCTCCGTGCCAGGAGTGAAAAACCCCTGAGGTGATGTTAGTTTGACGACTGAAGTTCTGTGACATTTTAAGCCATCCCTGTAACACTGAAGACGGAACAAGTCAAGGGTGTGTACAGTTCGCTCAGCTGACTGCTCAATATTCACCCTATTCCCTATAAAGTGCACTACTTTTGACCAGAGCCCTATGGCACCCTATTCCCTATAAAGTGCACTAATTTTGACCAGAGCCCTATGGCACCCTATTCCCTATAAAGTGCACTAATTTTGACCAGAGCCCTATGGCACCCTATTCCCTATAAAGTGCACTACTTTAGACCAGACCCCTACAAGAATAGGGTGCTATTTGGGACACACACCCTTGGATTTGAAGGATTAGTGTTTCTGTACAGCGTTGGGTGATCTGAATGAAACTGTAAAGCTGAATGAATTGGATCCAGTCACTGACCCATTTAATCCTGTTGTTCTCTTTTCAATGCTCTCCACACGCTCTCTGAGTACCTGGTCTTTGATGTGTCAGGTATTAGGTACACTCTGGCTTGGCTAACTCCTACAGTAATTACCACAGAGATCCTATTCAATTCCGGATGTAGTACTCTACATTGTAAATAAGGTGCTATCCGGGACACAGATAATGATTAATAGAAGTGCATTCCTGACATATTTGTCCATAATTCCATCCTGTTCGCACATTCATACAAAGTAAATGAGTTACGATTGAAACTAGACAGCATAGTTTTATATCAGATCAGTCAGAGTCCCTAAGCATAGAGATCAGATTCCATTACTAGAGGGACTATGATGTCATAAACCTTTAAAGTTCCAGAGAGGTTTGAAAACGGCAGCCATCTTGGTCAGGGAGAAGTCCAAACCAGTCTAAATGGAATGAACGGCAGAAGAGGCTCAATTCTGATTTTACTTATGCAGGAAATTCAAAATAAGAAATGTCAGAAATTGATGAATAGAAGTTTTGTCAACTTCAAATAATGTCATATAATTATAACTGCAGTTTATATGGGTTTTATACACATTTTCTGTATATATATATATATATATATATATATATATATATATATATATATACTTTAAAATATACAGCTGAATACAGAAGTTTACATACACTTAGGTTGGAGTCATTAAAACCTGTTTTTCAACCACTCCACAAATGTCTTGTTAACAAACTATAGTTTTGGCAAGTTGGTTAGGACATCTACTTTGTGCATGACACAAGTCAATTTTTCAACAATTGTTTACAGACAGATTATTTCACTAATAATTCACTGTATCACAATTCCAGTGGGTCAGAAGTTTACATACACAAAGTTGACTGTGCCTTTAAACAGCTTGGACAATTCCAGAAATGTTGTAATGGCTTTAGAAGCTTCTGATTGGCTAATTGACAACATTTGAGTGAATTGGAGGTGTACCTGTGGATGTCCTTCAAGGCCTACCTTCAAACTCAGTGCCTATTTGCTTGACATCATGGGAAAAACCAAAAGAAATCAGCCAAAACCTCAGAAAGAAAATTGTAGACCTCCACAAGTCTGGTTCATCCTTGGGAGCAATTACCAAATGCCTGAAGGTACCATGTTCATCTGTACAAACAATAGTACGCAAATATAAACACCATGGGACCACGCAGCCGTCATACCGCTCAGGAAGGAGATGCATTCTGTCTCCTAGAGATGAATGTACTTTGGTGCGAAAAGTGAAAATAAATCCCAGAACAACAGCAAAGGACCTTGTGAAGATGCTGGAGGAAACAGGTACAAAAGTATCTATATCCACAGTCAAACGAGTCCTATATCGACGTAACCTGAAAGGCCGCTCAGCAAGGAAGAAGCCACAGCTCCAACATATGTAGATTTGCTGGAAATTTGCTTCAAAACTGCCACAATTTTCTCTCATCTCATGAAGAAATGTGTAGAAATGAGAAGAATTGCAGAAAATCAGCTTTACAACAGCAACTTTTTCACTACGCCGCAAAGATGCTGTTCTGGCTAATAGACTATGTTAGAGTTCACACTTCCTCTTCCAATGACCTGTGGGGACTGAAAGGTCAACATAATAGAACTGTCAACCAAATCTATTCATGTTAAAAGGTTGATTACTTCAGCTTGGCATTGCCGGTTTGCGGGGGGGGGGGGGGGGGGTCCCTGGGCAAGAAAAGTTTGACAATCCCTGGTTTAGAGGACAGAGGTAAAGCGTAAAACAGTTGAGTGGTAAAATTAGATAAGGGTTTAAGTCCCATTGTTTCTCTGGCCAGATACTGTAGAATGCACCCATTGTTTCTCTGGCCAGATACTGTAGAATGCACCCATTGTTTCTCTGGCCAGATACTGTAGAATGCACCCATTGTTTCTCTGGCCAGATACTGTAGAATGCACCCATTGTTTCTCTGGCCAGATACTGTAGAATGCACCCATTGTTTCTCTGGCCAGATACTGTAGAATGCATCCAATCGGATTCCCAAAATGGCAATATTTTCCATATACTATACGGTTCACTACTTCAAATGGAATCCAAGGGGTATGAATACTTCACTGTATATACCATTTCCAGTCTTTCATAATAACAGACTGCCCACGATTCTCCATCATTACACCATTGTGGCTCCAGGTAGCCTAGTGGTTGGAGCGTTGGGCCAGTAACCGAAAGGTTTGCTAGATCGAATCTCTGGAGCACGACAAGGTAAAAGTCATCGTTCTGCCCCCCGAACAAGGTAGTTAACCCACTGTTCTCCGGTAGGCCTTCATTGTAAATAAATATTTGTTCTTAACTGACTTGCCTAGTTAAACAAACGTCAAATATAGTGCTATAGACCCTGGTCAAAAGTAGTGCACTACTACTACCTATAGACCCTGGTCAAAAGTAGTGCACTACTACTACCCTATAGACCCTGGTCAAAAGTAGTGCACTATAAGGAATAGAGACAACGTTTGGGGCAATTCATGACAACCGTGACTGTAGAGACTCCACCCATCCTCCTTCACCTGGGCACTCGGTGGGGTAGTCATAGCAACAGTCTTTGGTCCTGAGGCAGCCCTCGTCGCAGTAGCAGGTGCCGAACACACGGTCCATCCTCCAGTCTGCCGTTGAACAGGTGATGTCTGAACCCCGGCAGCACTTCCCAGCGCACCCTCCTTCCACCCCAACGTGGTACGGTCCCAGCACGGCAGCTACCAGCAACAACACATAATCCACGGCTGACGCCATCGTCAGGGACAAAAATACAAGGGGGGGGGGGGGGGAAGTTGGGACCTCCAAGGATTCCACAAGAGGCTGAAATAGTCTCTCCAAAATTACAATGTGTGTGTGTCGTCTCCGCGTCTAGAGTCTCTCTGTGTGAGTGTGTGTGTGTCTTCTACTCAGTGTGTTTTCAGATCTCCCATACTGTCAGAGTAAGAAGGACAGGGACAATCTTCAATCAAGCAGGACACAGTAGACATACTCCCTACCCCAGCTCAGATTAACTACAACACTTCTCCGACCACTGCTCTGCTGCTGGAGTCCTCGTGACCTGAAATTCCTGCGTCCACACAGCCCTTCTGTTTACCAGCAGGTTGAGCTGAAGAAAAGCGTCATTCCACAAACACAGCTCAGCTCCACTGTTCACACACAGATCAGTCACTCAGTCAGTCTGTCTGTCTAGTGTTTCCGCCCCGACTGCTTGTAGACTAACCACACACCAAACCTGAGATTCTCTCTCTCTCTCTCTCTCTCTCTCTCTCTCTCTCTCTCTCTCTCACTGAGTTCCTCCCTCTCTCTCTCTCTCTCTCCTACTGAGTTCCTCCCTCTCTCTCTCCTACTGAGTTCCTCCCTCTCTCTCTCCCACTGAGTTCCTCCCTCTCTCTCTCTCTCTCTCTCTCTCTCTCTCTCCTACTGAGTTCCTCCCTCTCTCTCTCCTACTGAGTTCCTCCCTCTCTCTCCCCTACTGAGTTCCTCCCTCTCTCTCTCTCTCTCTCTCTCTCTCTCTCTCTCTCTCTCTCTCTCTCTCCTACTGAGTTCCTCCCTCTCTCTCCCTCTCTCTCTCTCCTACTGAGTTCCTCCCTCTCTCTCTCTCTCTCTCTCTCTCTCTCTCTCTCTCTCTCTCTCCTACTGAGTTCCTCCATCTCTCTCTCTCTCTCTCTCTCTCTCTCTCCTACTGAGTTCCTCCCTCTCTCTCTCTCTCTCTCCTACTGAGTTCCTCCCTCTCTCCTCTCTCTCCTGAGTTCTCCCTATCTCTCTCTCTCTCCCTGCCCACTGAGTTCTCTCTCTCTCTCTCTCCTCTCCTCCCTCTCTCTCTCCTACTGAGTTCCTCCTCTCTCTCTCTCTCTCTCTCTCTCTCTCTCTCTCTCCTGCTGGTTCCTCTCTCTCTCTCCTCTCCTCTCTCTCTCTCCTGCTGAGTTCCTCCTCTCTCTCTCTCTCTCCTCTCTCTCTCTCTCTCTCTCCTCACTGAGTTCCTCCCTCTCTCTCTCTCTCTCCTCTTCTCCCTCTCTCTCTCTCCTACTGAGTTCCTCCCTCTCTCTCTCCTCTCTCTCTCTCCACTCTTCCTCCTCTCTCTCTCCTGAGTTCCTCCCTCTCTCTCTCTCTCTCTCCTCCCTCTCTCTCTCTCTCTCTCTCCCTACTGAGTTCCTCCCTCTCTCTCTCTCCTCCTACTGAGTTCTCCCTCTCTCTCCTACTGAGTTCTCCTCTCTCTCTCTCTCTCTCTCTCTCTCTCCTCTCCTCTCTCTCTCTCTCTCTCTGAGTTCCTCCTCTCTCTCTCTCCTACTGAGTTCCTCCCTCTCTCTCTCCTACTGAGTTCCTCCCTCTCTCTCTCTCTCTCTCTCTCTCTACTGAGTTCCTCCCTCTCTCTCTCTACTGAGTTCCTCCTCTCTCTCTCTCTCCTACTGAGTTCCTCCTCTCTCTCTCTCTCTGAGTTCCTCCCTCTCTCTCTCTCTCTCTCTCCTACTGAGTTCCTCTCTGCTCTTCCTCTCTCTCTCTCTCTCTCTGAGTTCCTCTCTCTCTCTCTCTACTGGTTCCTCCCTCTCTCTCTCTCTCTCTCCTACTGAGTTCCTCTCTCTCTCTCCTACTGAGTTCCTCTCTCTCTCTCTCTCTCTCTCCTACTCTCCCTCTCTCTCCTGAGTTCCTCCCTCTCTCTCTCTCTCTCTCTCCTCTGAGTTCCTTTTCTCCTCTCTCCCCTACTGGTTCCTCCCTCTCTCTCCCACTCCTCTCTCCTCTGTGTTCCTCTCTCTCTCTCTCTCTCCTCCTACTGAGTTCCTCCCCTCTCTCTCTCTCTCTCCTCTGTGTTTCTCTCTCTCTCTCTCTCTCTCTCTCTCTCCTACTGAGTTCCTCCCTCTCTCTCTCTCTCTCTCTCCTACTGAGTTCCTCCCTCTCTCTCTCTCTACTGAGTTCCTCCCTCTCTCCCCTACTGAGTTCCTCCTCTCTCTCTCTCTCCTCTGAGTTCCTCCCTCTCTCTCTCTCTCTGAGTTCCTCTCTCTCTCTCTCTCTCTACTGAGTTCCTCCTCTCTCTCTCTCTCTCTCTCTCTCTTCCTCCTCTCTCTCTCTCTCTCCTCTCTGAGTTCCTCCTCTCTCTCTCCCTCTCTCTCCTCTCTCTCTCTCCTTTATCTCTCCTCTCCTCTCTCCTCTTCTCTCTCTCTCTCTCCTACTGGGAGTTCCTCCCTCTCTCTCTCTCTCTCTCCTACGAGTTCCTCTCTCTCTCTCTCTCCTACTGAGTTCCTCCCTCTCTCTCTCTCTCTCTCTCTCTCTCTCTCTCTCTCTCTCTCCTACTGAGTTCCTCCTCTCTCTCTCTCTGAGTTCCTCCTCTCTCTCTCTCCTACTGAGTTCCTCTCCTCTCTCTCTCTCTCCTACTGGGTTCCTCCCTCTCTCTCTCTCTCTCCTCCCTCTCTCTCTCTACTGAGTTCCTCCCTCTCTCTCCTCTCTCTCTCTCTCCTACTGAGTTCCTCCCCCTCTCTCTCTCTCTCTCTCTCTCTCCCTCTCTCCTACTACTGAGTTCCTCCCTCCCTCTCTCTCTCTCTCTCTACTGAGTTCCCCTCTCTCTCTCTCTCTCTCCTACTGAGTTACTCTCTCTCTCTCTCTCCCACTGAGTTCCTCCTCTCTCTCTCTCCTCTCTCTCCTACTGAGTTCCTCCTCTCTCTCTCTCTCTCTCTCTCTACTGAGTTCCTCCCTCTCTCCCTCTCTCTCTCCCACTGAGTTCTCCCTCTCTCTCTCTCTCTCTCCCACTGAGTTCCTCCTCTCTCTCTCTCTCTCTCTCTCTCTCCTCTGAGTTCCTCCTCTCTCTCTCCTACTGAGTTCCTCCCTCTCTCTCTCCTCTCTTCCTCCTCTCTCTCTCTCTTCTCTCCTACTGAGTTCCTCCCTCTCTCTCTCTCCCTCTCCTACTGAGTTCCTCCCTCTCTCTCTCTCCCTGCTGAGTTCCTCCCTCTCTCTCTCTTCCTCCTCTCTACTGAGTTCCTCTCCCTCTCTCTCTCTCTCTCTCTCCTCTCCTACTGAGTTCCTCCCTCTCTCTCTCTCTCTCCTACTGAGTTCCTCCCTCTCTCTCTCTCTCTCTCCTACTGAGTTCCTCTCTCTCTCTCTCCTCTCCTAGTTCCTCTCTCTCTCTCTCTCTGAGTTCCTCTCTCCTCTCTCTCTCTTCTCTCCCTCTCTCTCTCCTCTGAGTTCCTCCTCTCCTCCCCTACTGAGTTCCTCCTCTCTCCCTCTCTCTCTCCCACTGAGTTCCTCCCTCTCTCTCTCTCTCTCCTACTGAGTTCCTCCCTCTCTCCCTCTCTCTACTCTTCTCTCCCTCTGGAGTTCCTCCTCTCTCTCTCCACTGAGGTTCCTCCCTCTCTCTCTCTCTCTCTCTCTCTCTCTCTCCTACTGAGTTCCTCCCCCTCTCTCTCTCCTACTGAGTTCCTCCCTCTCTCTCTCCTACTGAGTTCCTCCCTCTCTCTCCCTACTGGTTTCCTCCTCTCTCTCTCTCTCTCACTGAGGTTCCTCCCTCTCTCCTCTCTCCTACTGAGTTCCTCCTCTCTCTCTCTCTCTCTTCTCTCTCTCTCTCCTACTGAGTTCCTCCCCCTCTCTCTCTCCTATTGAGTTCCTCCCTCTCTCTCTCCTCTCTCCTCCTGAGTTCCTCCCTCTCTCTCTCCTCACTGAGTTCCTCCTCTCTCTCTCTCTCTCTCTCCTACTGAGTTCCTCCCTCCTCTCTCCCTCTCTCTCTCTCTCTCTCTCTCCTACTGAGTTCCTCCTCTCTCTCTCTCCTACTGAGTTCCCTCTCTCCCCTACTGAGTTCTCCTCTCTCTCTCTCTACTGAGTTCCTCCCTCTCCTCTCTCTCTCTCTCTCCTACTGAGTTCCTCCCTCTCTCTCTCTCTCTCTCCTCTCCCACTGAGTTCCTCCTCTCTCTCTCTCTCTCTCTCCTACTGAGTTCCTCCTCTCTCTCTCTCTCTCCTGAGGTTCCTCCCTCTCTCTCTCTCTACTCTCTTCTCTCTCTCTCTCCTACTGAGTTCCTCCCTCTCTCTCTCTCCTCCTCTCTCTCTCACTGAGTTCCTCCCTCCTCTCTCTCTTTCTCTCCTCCTCTCTCTCTCTCTCTCTCTCCTCTCTCTCTCTCTCTCTCCCTACTGAGTTCCTCCTCTCTCTCTCTCTCTCTCTCCCACCTGAGTTCTCTCTCCTCTGAGTCTCTCTCTCTCTCTCTCCTCTGAGTTCTTCCCTCTCTCTCTCTCCCTCTCTCTCTCCTACTGAGTTCTCTCTCTCTCTCTCCCTACTGAGTTCCTCTCTCTCTCCCACTGAGTTCTCCCTCTCTCTCTCTCTCTCTCCTACTGAGTTCCTCTCTCTCTCTCTCTCTCTCTCCTACTGAGTTCCTCCCTCTCTCTCTCCTACTGAGGTTCCTCCCTCTCTCCCCTCTGAGTTCTCTCTCTCTCTCCCACTGAGTTCCTCCCCTCTCTCTCTCTCTCTCTCTCCTGAGTTCCTCCCCTCTCTCTCTCTCCTACTGAGTTCCTCCCTCTCTCTCCTCTCTCTCTCTCCCTACTGAGTTCCTCCCTCTCTCTCTCTCTCTCTCTCTCTCTCCTACTGAGTTCCTCCCTCTCTCTCTCTCTCTCTACTGAGTTCTCTCTCTCTCTCTCTCTCCTACTGAGTTACTCCCCTCTCTCCCTCTCTCTCTCCTACTGAGGTTCTCCCTCTCTCTCTCTCTCTCTCTCTCCTACTGAGTTCCTCCCTCTCTCTCCCTCTCTCTCTCCCCTCTCCTGCTGAGTTCCTCCTCCCTCTCTCTCTCTCCTACTGAGTTCCTCCCTCTCTCTCTCTCTCTCTCCACTGAGTTCCTCCCTCTCTCTCCCACTGAGTTCCTCCCTCTCTCTCTTCTACTGAGTTCCTCCTCTCTCTCCCTACTGAGTTCCCCTCCCCTCCCACTGAGTTCCTCCCTCTCTCTCTCTCCTACTGAGTTCCTCCCTCTCTCCCTCTCTCTCTCTCCTACTGAGTTCCTCCTCTCTCCCCTACTGAGTTCCCCCTCTCCTCTCTCTCTCTCTCTCCTACTGAGTTCCTCCCTCTCTCTCTCTCTCTCTCTCTCTCCTACTGAGTTCCTCCCTCTCTCTCTCTCTCTCTCTCTCTCCTACTGAGTTCCTCCCTCTCTCTCTCTCTCTCTCTCCTACTGAGTTCCCTCTCTCCTCTCTCTCTCTCCTCCCTCTGAGTTCTCTCTCTCTCTCTCCTACTGAGTTCCTCCTCTCTCTCTCTCTCTCTCTCTTCTCTCTCTCTCTCTACTGAGTTCCTCCTCTCTCTCTCTCCTACTGAGTTCCTCCCTCTCTCTCTCTCTCCCACTGAGTTCCTCCCTCTCTCTCTCCACTGAGTTCCTCCCTCTCTCTCTCTCTCTCCTACTCTCCTCCTCTCTCTCTCTCTCCTACTGAGTTCCTCTCTCTCTCTCTCCTACTGAGTTCCTCCCTCTCTCTCTCTCTCTCTCTCTCTCTCTCTCTCCTACTGAGTTCCTCCCTCTCTCTCCCTCTCTCTCTCTCCCCTACTGAGTTCCTCCCTCTCTCTCTCTCTCTCTCTCTCTCTACTGAGTTCCTCCCTCTCTCTCTCTCTCTCTACTGAGTTCCTCCCTCTCTCTCTCTCTGATTCTCTCTCTCCCCTACTGAGTTCCTCCTCTCTCTCTCTCTCTCTCTCTCTCTCTCTCTCCTACTGAGTTCCTCCCTCTCTCTCTCTCTCTCTCTCTCTCTCTTCTCCTACTGAGTTCCTCCCTCTCTCCCTCTCTCTCTCCCACTGAGTTCCTCCCTCTCTCTCTCTCTCTCTCTCCACTGAGTTCCTCCCTCTCTCTCTCTCTCTCTCTCTCTCTACTGAGTTCCTCCCTCTCTCTCCCTCTCAGTTTTCCTCCCTCTCTCTCTCTCTCTCTCTCTCCTACTGAGTTCCTCCCTCTCTCTCTCCTACTGAGTTCCTCCCTCTCTCTCCCCTACTGAGTTCCTCCCTCTCTCTCTCCCACTGAGTTCCTCCCTCTCTCTCTCTCTCCTACTGAGTTCCTTCCTCTCTCTCCCTCTCTCTCTCTCCTACTGAGTTCCTCCCTCTCTCTCTCTCTCTCTCTACTGAGTTCCTCCTCTCTCTCTCTCTCTCTCCTCTCTCTCTCTCCCTACTGAGTTCCTCCCTCTCTCTCTCTCCTACTGAGTTCCCTCTCTCTCTCTCTCTCTCCTACTGAGTTCCTCCCTCTCTCTCTCTCTCTACTGAGTTCCTCCCTCTCTCTCTCTCTCTCCTACTGAGTTCCTCCTCTCTCTCTCTCTCTAGTTCCTCTCTCTCTCTCTCCCTACTGAGTTCCTCCCCTCTCTCTCTCTCTCTCTCTCTCTCTCTCCTACTGAGTTCCTCCCTCTCTCTCTCTCTCTCTCTACTGAGTTCCTCCTCTCTCTCCCTCTCTCTCTCCTACCGAGTTCCTCCCTCCTCCTCTCTCTCTCCTACTGAGTTCCTCCCTCTCTCTCTCTCTCTCTCTCTCTCTCCTACTGAGTTTCCTCCTCTCTCTCTCTCTCTCCCTACTGAGTTCCTCCTCTCTCTCCCTACTGTTTCCTCCCTCTCTCTCTCTCTCTCTTTCTCTCTCTCTCTCCTCTCTCTCTCCTACTGAGTTCCTCCTCTCTCTCTCCTACTGAGTTCCTCCCTCTCTCTCCCCTACTCTCCCTCTCTCCTCTCCCACTGAGTTCCTCCCTCTCTCTCTCTCCTACTGAGTTCCTCCTCTCTCTCTCCCTCTCTCTCTCTCTCCACTGAGTTCCTCCTCTCTCTCTCTCTCTCCTACTGAGTTCCTCCCCTCTCTCTCTCCCTCTCTCTCTCTCCTACTGAGTTTCTCTCTCTCTCTCTCTCCTACTGAGTTCCTCCCTCTCTCTCTCTCTCTCTCTCTCTCTCCTACTGAGTTCCTCCCTCTCTCTCTCTCTCCTCTCTCTCTCTCTCTCCTCTCTGAGTTCCTCCCTCTCTTCTCTCTCTCTCTCTCCCTACTGAGTTCCTCCCTCCTCTCTCTCTCTCTCCTACTGAGTTCCTCCTCTCTCTCTCTCTCTCTCTCTCTCTCTCTGAGTCCTCCCTCTCCTCTCTCTCTCTCCTACTGAGTTCCTCCCTCTCTCTCTCTCTCTCTCTCCTACTGGGTTCCTCCTCTCCCTCCTCTCTCTCTCTCCTGCTGAGTTCCTCCCTCTCTCTCTCTCTCTCTCTCTCTCTCCCTCCTGCTGAGTTCCTCCCTCTCTCTCCCTCTCTCTCTCTCCTACTGAGTTCCTCCCTCTCTCTCTCCCTACTGAGTTCCCCTCTCTCTCTCTCTCCCTCCCACTGAGTTCCTCCTCTCTCTCTCTCTCTCTCTCTCTCTCTCCTACTGAAGTTCCTCCTCTCTCTCTCTCTCTCTCTCCCACTGAGTTCCTTCTCTCTCTCTCTCTCTCTCCACTGAGTTCTCTCCCTCCCTCTCTCTCTCCTACTGAGTTCCTCCCTCTCTCTCTCTCTCTCTCCCTACTGAGTTCCTCCTCTCTCTCTCTCTGCTATCTCTCTCTCTCTCCTAATGAGTTCCTCCCTCTCTCTCTCTCTCTCTCTCTCTCTCTCTCTCCTACTGAGTTCCTCCCTCTCTCTCTCTCTCCTCTCCCTGAGTTCCTCCCTCCCTCCCTCCTCTCTCCTCTCTTCTCCTCTCTCCTCCTCTCTCTCTCTCCTCTGAGTTCCTCCCTCCTCTCTCTCTCTCTCTCCTCTCTCCCACTGAGTTCCTCTCCCTCTCTCTCTCTCTTCTCTCTCTCTCTCTCTCTCTCCACTCAGTTCCTCCCTCTCTCTCTCTCTCTCTCTCTCTCTCTCTCTCTCTCTCTCTCTCTACTGAGTTCCTCCCTCTCTCTCTCTCCCCCTCCACTGAGTTCCTCCCTCCTCTCTCCCCTACTGAGTTCCTCCCTCTCTCTCTCCCACTGAGTTCCTCCCTCTCTCTCTCTCCTACTGAGTTCCTTCCTCTCTCTCCCTCTCTCTCTCTCTCCACTGGAGGTTCCTCCCTCTCTCTCTCCCTCTCTCTCCTACTGAGTTCCTCCCTCTCTCTCTCTCTCTCCTACTGAGTTCCTCCCTCTCTCTCTCTCTCTCCTCTCCTCCCTCTCTCTCCTCTATCTCTCTCCTACTGAGTTCCTCCCTCTCTCTCTCTCTCTCTCTCTCTCTCTCTCTCTACTGAGTTCCTCCCTCTCTCTCTCTCTCTCTCTCCTACTGAGTTCCTCCCTCCCTCTCTCTCTCTCTCTCTCTCCTACTGAGTTCCTCCCTCTCTCTCTCCTACTGAGTTCCTCCCTCTCTCTCTCTCTCTCTCTCTCTCTCTCTCTCTCTCTCTCCTACTGAGTTCCTCCCTCTCTCTCTCTCCTACTGAGTTCCTCCCTCTCTCTCTCCCCCCTACTGAGTTCCTCCCTCTCTCTCTCTCTCCCACTGAGTTCTCTCTCTCTCTCTCTCTCTCTCCTACTGAGTTCCTCCCTCTCTCTCCCTCTCTCTCTCTCCTACTGAGTTCCTCCCTCTCTCTCTCTCTCTCTCTCTCCTACTGAGTTCCTCCTCTCTCTCTCTCTCTCTCTCTCCTAAATTGAGAGTTCCTCCTCTCTCTCTCTCTCTCTACTGAGTTCCTTCCTCTCTCTCCCTCTCTCTCTCTCCTACTGAGTTCCTCCTCTCTCTCTCTCTCTCTCTCTCCTACTGAGTTCCTCCCTCTCTCTCTCTCTCTCTCTCTCTCTCTCCTACTGAGTTTCCTCCCTCCCTCCCTCTCTCTCTCTCTCTCTCTCCTACTGAGTTCCTCCCTCTCTCTCTCTCCTCTCCTCCTACTGAGTTCTCTCTCTCTCCTCTCTCTCTCTCTCTCTCTCCTACTGAGTTCCTCCCTCTCTCTCTCCTCCCACTGAGTTCCTCCCTCTCTCTCCCTCCTACTGAGTTCCTCCCTCTCTCTCTCTCCCTTCCTCCCTCTCTCTCTCTCCCTACTGAGTTCCTTCCTCTCTCTCTCTCTCTCTCTCTCCTACTGAGTTCCTCCTCTCTCTCTCTCTCTCTCTCCCTACTGAGTTCCTCCCTGTCTCTCTCTCTCTCTCTCTCTCTACTGAGTTCCTCCCTCTCTCTCTCTCTCTCTACTGAGTTCCTCCTCTCTCTCTCTCTCTCTCTCTCCTACTGAGTTCCTCCCTCTCTCTCTCTCTCTCCTCCTCTCTCTCCTACTGAGTTCCTCCTCTCTCTCTCTCTCTCTCTCTCTCCTACTGAGTTCCTCCCTCCCTCCCTCTCTCTCTCCCACTGAGTTCCTCCCTCTCTCTCTCTCTCTCTCTCTCTCTCCCACTGAGTTCCTCCCTCTCTCTCTCTCTCTCTCTCCTACTGAGTTCCTCCCTCTCTCTCTCTCTCTCTCTCCTCTCTGAGTTCCTCCCTCCCTCCCTCTCTCTCCACTGAGTTCCTCCCTCTCTCTCTCTCTCTCTCTCTCTCACTCCCTACTGAGTTCCTCCCTCTCTCTCTCTCTCTCTCTCTCTCTCCTACTGAGTTCCTCCCTCCCTCCCTCTCTCTCTCCCACTGAGTTCCTCCCTCTCTCTCTCTCTCTCTCTCTCTCTCTCCCACTGAGTTTCTCTCTCTCTCCTCTCTCTCTCTCTCCTACTGAGTTCTCTCTCTCTCTCCCACTGAGTTCCTCCTCTCTCTCTCTCTCTCTCTCCCACTGAGTTCCTCCCTCTCTCTCTCTTTCTCTCTCCTACTGAGTTCCTCCCTCCCTCCCTCTCTCTCTCCCACTGAGTTCCTTCCTCTCTCTCTCTCTCTCTCTCACACCCACTGAGTTTCTCTCTCTCTCCCTCTCTCTCTCTCTCCTACTGAGTTCCTCCCTCTCTCCCGCTCTCTCCCTCTCTCTCCCTCCCTCCCCCTCTCTCTCTCTCTCTCTCTCTCACCCACTGAGTTTCTCTCTCTCTCTCTCTCTATTCAATGGGCTTTATTGGCATGTGGAACATATGTTAACATTGCCAAAGCAAGTGAAATAGAAAAATAAAAAATTAACAGTAAACACTCACAGAAGTTCCAAAGGAATAAACACATTTCAAATGTCATATTATGTCTATACACAGTGTTGTACAGTGTTGTAATGATGTGCACATAGTTTATATAAGTAAGTTTGTTCTTCACTGGTTGCCCTTTTTTATGCCAACAGGTCACAAATCTTGCTGCTGTGATGGCACACTGTGGTATTTCACACAATAGATATGAGAGTTAATCAAAATTTAATTCGTTTTCAAATTCTTTGTGTAATCTGAGGGAAATACGTGTCTCTAATATGGTAACACATTGGGCAGGAGGTTAGGAAGTGCAGCTCAGTTTCCACCTCATTTTGTGGGCAGTGAGCACATAGCCTGTCTTCTCTTGAGAGCCAGGTCTGCCCCAGCGGTTTTTCTCAATAGCAAGGCTATGCTCACTGAATCTGTACATAGTCAAAGCTTTCCTTAAGTTTGGGTCAGTCACAGTGGTCAGGTATTCTGCCACTGTGTACTCTCTGTTTGGGGACAAATAGCATTCTAGTTTGCTCTGTTGTGCTGTCCTGGGGCTCTGTTTGTGTTTGTGATCAGAGCCCCTCTCAGCTCTCTTAGGGTGCTCTTCTCCAGGTTAGTTTCTCTGTAGGTGATGGCTTTGTTATGGAAGGTTTGGGAATCGCTTCCTTTATGTGGTTTTATAATTTCCCGGCTCCTTTCTGGATTTTGATCATTATCTCTATCCTAATTCTGCTCTGCATTATTTGGTGTTTTCACTCTCTCACCCACTGAGGATATTTTGGTGTTTTTGAATTTTTGGTTGATGAGCGGACCCCAGACCTCACAACCATTAAAGGCAATGGGTTCTATAACTGATTCAAGTATTTTTAGCCAAAATCCTAATTGTCGAAACAGGCACCAGATCATCAGCAAACAGTAGAAATTTGACTTCAGATTCTGTCTCATACACAGTGTTGTACAGACTGTTCTAGTTTATATATATATGTTGAAGAGGGTGGGGCTTAAGCTGCATCCCTGTCTCACCCCACGGCTCTGTGGGAAGAAATGTGTGTTTTTTGCCAATTTAACCGCACACTTTTTTCACACAATACATGGATTTTATGATGTCTTATGTTTTTCCCCCAATACCACTTGCCATCAATGTGTATAGCAGACCCTCGTCAATGTGTATAGCAGACGCTCGTCAATGTGTATAGCAGACCCTCGTCAATGTGTATAGCAGACCCTCATGACAAATCGAGTCAAGAGCTTCTTTTTTTTTATCAACAAAGTAGAGAAGACTTTGCCTTTGCTTTGGTTTGTTCGTTTGTCAATTAGGGTGTGCACGGTGAATACATGGTCTGTCGTACGGTCATTTGGTAAAAACTCAAATTGACATTTGATCAGTACCTTGTACATTTCCTCAGCGAAAACGCGGCAGCTGTTAGAATGGCGGCATTTTACGGGCTCTTAACCTCTTAGTCCGCCCCATCCCGCATGCGGTATCGTTACTACAGCCTCAAGCTCATTAGCAAATGAAACGAAATAAATATGCCTGTTCTCAAGCTTAGCCTTTTCTTAACAATCCTGTCGTCTCAGATTTTCAAAATATGCTTTAGAACCAGAGAAAATCACTAATTTGTGTAAGAGTGGTGATAGCTAGCTTAGCGTTAGCATTAGCATTTAGCACGCAACATATTCACAAAAACCAGCCAAGGAATCAAATAAAATAATTTACCTTTGAAGAACTTCAGATGTTTCAATGAGGAGACTCTCAGTTACATAGCAGATGTCCAGTTTTTCCTGAAAGATTCTTGTGTAGGACACATCGTTGCCTTTTGTTACTATGCATATGGCTACCGAAACTAACCGAAAATTCAGTCACCTACATGTCGAACTTTTTTCCGAATTAACTCCATAATATCGACTGAAACATGGAAAACGTTGTTTGAATCAATCCTGAAGGTGGTTTGTCATATTTCTCTCCATTGAAAGCACCGTCCTTGTAGCCTGGTTTGTTCTGAGATTTGAATGGAAAAATACCGGGACCTGACTTTTGCGCACCAATTGGCACGCAGACACCTAGCGGGACACCTGGTAAATGTAGTCTCTTATGGTCAATCTTCCAATGATATGCCTACAAATACGTCACAATGCTGCAGAGACCTTGGGGAAACAAGAGAAAGAGTCCGTTTATTCCTGTCGCATTCACAGCCATATAAGGTGATCATGGAAAACGTAGCCTCAGAAATCCTGTGCATTTCCTGGTTGGTCATACATCTTGGTTTTGCCCGAAACATTTGTTCTAAGGGACTCACAGTGAAAATCTTTGCATTTCTGGAAACGTAAGACTGTCTTCTTTCCAAAGCTATCAATTCCAAGCATATTCGAGCATCTTTTCGTGACAAAATATTGCGCTTAAAACGGGCACGTCTTTTTATCCAAAAATGAAATACTGCCCCTATAGGACTAACAGGTTAACCAGTATTTTTTTTTGTGTTTTGTGTTATTTGTAAACTATATTGTACATAACGTTCCTGCCACCGTCTCTTATGACCAAAAATAGCTTCTGGATATCAGGACAGCGATTACTCACCTCGTACTGGATGAAGATTTTTTTTCTTTAGGACACAAAGGATTTACTTCAGAACCCGAAAAGGTCCAAAATCCCTTAATTCGCATGAGAAATTAGACAGAGATATCGGGGACATACACTACCATTCAAAAGTTTGTCCATTAAAATAACATCAAATTGATCAAAAAATACAGTGTAGACATTGTTAATGTTGTAAATTACTATTGTAGCTGGAAACGGCAGATTTTTTATGGAATATCTACATAGGCGTACAGAGGCCCATTATCAGCAACCATCACTCCTGTGTTCCAATGGCACGCTATGTTAGCTAATCTGTCACGGCTGTTGAAAGGACAGGACCAAGGCACAACGTGGTGAGTGTACATTTTCTTTTATTAATCAAAATGATGCCAAACAAAACAAATGACAAAAACAAACGGTGAAGCTTTATGTGCCCTAAACAATGTCAACTTCCCACAAAGACAGGTGGAAAAAGGGCTACCTATTGCGGGCCCCGGACTGGGCACCCTCCTTGCGGGCCCCGGACTGGGCACCCTCGTTGCGGGCCCCGGACTGGGCACCCTCGTTGCGGGCCCCGGACTGGGCACCCTCGTTGCGGGCCCTAGACTGGGCACCCTCGTTGCAGGCCCCGGACTGGAGACTGTCGCTGGAGGGCAAACAGTGTCCGTCTCCTCTATACCACCCACCTGGTAGTTTGGTGGATGGGACTACCAGCTCTCTGTAACCTAGAGGACAACCAGTGGGTCCATCTCCTCTATACCACCCACCTGGTAGTTTGGTGGATGGGACTACCAGCTCTCTGTAACCTAGAGGACAACCAGTGGGTCCGTCTCCTCTATACACCCACCTGGTAGTGTGGTGGATGGGACTACCAGCTCTCTGTAACCTAGAGGACAACTAGTGGGTCCATCTCCTCTATACCACCCACCTGGTAGTTTGGTGGATGGGACTACCAGCTCTCTGTAACCTAGAGGACAACCAGTGGGTCCGTCTCCTCTATACACCCACCTGGTAGTGTGGAGGATGGGACTACCAGCTCTCTGTAACCTAGAGGACAACCAGTGGGTCCATCTCCTCTATACCACCCACCTGGTAGTTTGGTGGATGGGAATACCAGCTCTCTGTAACCTAGAGGACAACCAGTGGGTTCATCTCCTCTATACCACCCACCTGGTAGTGTGGTGGATGGGACTACCAGCTCTCTGTAACCTAGTTGGCAACCAGTGGGTCCGTCTCCTCTATACCACCCACCTGGTAGTGTGGTGGATGGGACTACCAGCTCTCTGTAACCTAGAGGGCAACCAGTGGGTCCGTCTCCTCTATACACCCACCTGGTAGTGTGGAGGATGGGACTACCAGCTCTCTGTAACCTAGAGGACAACCAGTGGGTCCATCTCCTCTATACCCTGTTTCTTGTAGGATGATAATGTCTGTATTTCTGATTTCTTTGATTGAAGTCCAGGTTCCTGCTCTTTAGGCCAAAGGCAGATGATCTCAGACCTTGTATATTCTAGGATGAGATAGTAAAAGCTTTGTATTCCATGGTGTCTAGTGTTGTTTTTGTGTGGTTTACGCCCGGACCTCTCTCTCTCTTTGTCTTACATTCCCTGTCTTTGTTTCTCAGAGAGAGCGAGAGCTCAAGGTAGAGAGCTCTTGTGTGTGTGCTTCCCCCTTCTCCCCCCCCCCCTCCCTCCCTGTCTTTGTTTCTCTAGTTTCTCACAGAGAGAGCTCAAGGTGGAGAGCTGTTGTGTGTGCTTCCCCCTTGTCTCTCTCTCTTTCCCTTTCTTTCTGTCTCTTTCTCTCTCCCTTTCCCTTTCTGTCTCTCTTTCTCTATTTCACTCTCTTTCTTCCTTTCTCTCTCTGCCTCTTCTCTCTCTGCCTCTCTGTCTCTCTTTTTCTACCCTGTGCCATCCCAGTGTCTCAGCCAGTGTAATACCAGTCATGCCCAGCCGGTCTCAGCTCCGTATCCAGGAGCCTCAGGGGCAGAAGCAGGAATGTGAATGATTGGCTGGAATCCAGGCCTAAATGCCTAGGGGGCTAGAGTACAGGGTCTGCGTCTGAAGTGGCACCCTGTGTGGTTTACCTGTTAACGTTTTGTTATCTATACAATCACAGTTTGACATCCACATATCCACAGTTGACATGTCAAATCAAATTGTATTTGTCACATGCGCCCGAATACAAATAGGTGTAAACTTTACAGTGAAATGCTTAATTTACAAGCCCTTAACCAACAAGGACGTTTTAAGAAAATAAGTGTCGATAAAGTATTTAACAAAAAATGCAAATAGCCACTTGATTAGCTGTTCAGGAGTCTTATGGCTTGGGTGTAGAAACTGTTAAGAAGTCTTTGTTCTTTCTACTACCGCATGGCAAGAGGTCATTCTATGACTGGGGGTGGCTGGAGTCTTGGGCAATTTTTAGGGCCTTCCTCTGACACCGCCTTGGTATAGAAGTACTGGATGGTAGGAAGCTTTGCCCCAGTGATGTACTGGGCTGTACACATTACCCTCTGTAGTGCCTTGCGGTCGGAGGCCGAGCAGTTGCCATACCAGGCGGTGATGCAACCGGTCAGGATGCTCTCGATGGTGCAGCTGTAGAACTTTTTGAGGATCTGAGGACCCATGCCAAATCTTTTCAGTCTCCTGAGGGGGAATAGGCTTTGTCGTGCCCTCTTCACGACTGGCTTGGTGTGCTTCGACCATGTTAGTTGTTTGGTGATGTGGACACCAAGGAACTTGAAGCTCCCAACCTGCTCCACTACAGCTCCGTCGATGAGAATGGGGCGTGCTCCGTCCTCCTTTTCCTGTAGTCCACAATCATTTCCTTTGTCTTGACGTGTAGTCTTGGTGACGAAGTACAAGACAACAGGTTCTATGCTGTTGTCATAGAGAGGCACATCGGATCAGGGATAACGATTTTATCTAACTTGGTTTGAATTGAGGATAATTTATTTGCTTGGTTGTATCCCAAATGGCTATTCCCTTACATGTGCTAATTTTCGACTCTTCCACCCTTATGTTATACTAGGGAAAGTGTGTTTCCATATCTAGGGCTGACGGTGAGGACTTGTGAAGAGCAGAAACAACAACCTCTGTATAATCAAGACAGTTGCTGTGTGAGAAGGTGTTAAAGTTCACAGTTAGCCATTGTTATGTAAATGCCAGCTGAGAAGTGCCAGTGGCCTGGCTTCGGCCCCAAGTGAGAGGAAGGGCCTCCGGAGCCATGGCCAAGTGAGACACAGTGGCGGCCCCGCCTAGACGGTAGGAGCTGTTTGAGTAAAACACCTTTGGAACACAGGGCTTTGAGAGACTCCATTAGATTAGTCATTTCAGGAAAAGAGAGCAGACATGCTGCCTTTATGCCAGACACACAGACAGGGTTGGGGAATAACTGTAATAAAATATAACTGTAATAATATTGAAATCAGATTAGATACTTCTTGAAAAGCTAGATGATTACTTCTTAGATTACTTTACATTTCATTTACATTTAAGTCATTTAGCAGACGCTCTTATCCAGAAGCGACTTACATTTATATTTACATTTAAGTCATTTAGCAGAAAGCTCTTGTCCAGAGCGACTTACAAATTGGTGCATTCACCTTATGACAGAAATGACATTTCCTTTAATCAGTCTACTTTTAACTACTCTTAAAGGGAAAGTATTCCAAAAGTAACTGGGAGTAATCAGATACTACTTTTAACTACTCTTAAAGGGAAAGTATTCCAAAAGTAACTGGGAGTAATCAGATACTACTTTTAACTACTCTTAAAGGGAAAGTATTCCAAAAGTAACTGGGAGTAATCAGATACCATTGCTGAGATTAGGTCATCCAAAAATTACATTACTGAATACAATTTTAAACAGGCAACTGGTAACTGTAACAGATTGCATGCTTTACACCTGAGTTGCTTGCTGTTTGGGGTTTTAGGCTGGGTTTCTGTACAGCACTTTGAGATATCAGCTGATGTACGAAGGGCTATATAAATACATTTGATTTGATTACATTTAGAAAGACAGGTAACTAGTAACTGTAAAACATGTTTAAATTTCTTGAAAGTAACCTACATTCAACTCTGCACAGATACATGCATCCATACTCTTGGCATTCATCAGCCATACTCTTGGCATTCATCAGCCATACTCTTGGCATTCATCAGCCATACTCTTGGCATTCATCAGCCATACTCTTGGCATTCATCAGCCATACTCTTGGCATTCATCAGCCATTCACTCTCTGGCATTCATCAGCTATACTCTTGGCATTCATCAGCCATACTCTTGGCATTCATCAGCTATACTCTTGGCATTCATCAGCCATACTCTTGGCATTCATCAGCTGCTCTTGGCATTCATCAGCCATCTCTTGGCATTCATCAGCTATACTCTTGGCATTCATCAGCTTTACTCTTGGCATTCATCAGCTATACTCTTGGCATTCATCAGCTATACTCTTGGCATTCATCAGCCATACTCTTGGCATTCATCAGCTATTCTCTTGGCATTCATCAGCCATACTCTTGGCATTCATCAGCCATACTCTTGGCTTCATCAGCCATACTCTTGGCATTCATCAGGCATTCATCAGCCATACTTTGGCATTCATCAGCCATACTCTTGGCATTCATCAGCTATTCACAGCCATATACTCTGATCAGTGGCCATTTTAGCATGTAAATCTTGATGGGACAAACTCCCCCAAAATATTTTGATGCGTGACAGCAAATCCACACACGACACTAAACAATACATTAATTGCACTATAACAATGACAAGTGGTGCCCACAAACTGTTAGGACCGACATAAAGCTGTCCCAACAGCAGAGCTTTCTTTTCAGCACCAGGGAGTGAATCCTTACCACGGCTACACCTGGCTATCAGCGGAGCTTTCTGTTCAGCACCAGGGAGTGAATCCGTACCACCGCTACACCTGGATATCAGCGGAGCCTTCTGTTCAGCACCAGGAGTGAATCCTTACCACGGCTACACCTGGATATCAGCGGAGCCTTCTGTTCATCAGCAGGAGCCTTGTCTGGCTAGCGGAGCCTTCTGTTCAGCACCAGGAGTTTATTCAGCCTCACCTGGCTTACTGCCTTTAAAAAAACCATAGCTGATATGGCTGACTTGCCCTGGAACAAATGTGGTTTCTGTTCAGCACAATTGAGATGTACAATCTACACCTGGCACAAGGGAACGATGAGTGGAAAGAGGAATTTAATTTCGATTAAGAAATTAATTAGCTAACTGGCTATCGGATGTATTCAATATAACTATGTGTTCGGCACTTTCATAAACCTGGATACAGCGGAGCAGAATTCAGAACCATGGGCTGAATGACGGACAGTGAGTAAAACTGAGCTATCAGCTGACTCCATTTTGGCACCAGGTTTCCCCATGCCTAAGCAGTGATGACGGACAGTGAGTAAATCCTGAGAGTGGCTGACTCCATCTTGGCTCTTCTTTCCCCATGCCTAGGCAGTGATGACGGACAGTGAGTAAAACTGAGAGTGGCTGTTCAGCACCATTTTGGCTCGGCTTCACCTGCCTAAGCAGTGATGACGGACAGTGAGTAAAACTGAGAGTGGCTGACTCCATTTTGGCTTCTGTTTCCCCATGCCCAAGCAGTGATGACGGACAGTGAGTAAAACTGAGAGTGGCTGACTCCATTTTGGCTCGGTTTCCCCATGCCTAAGCAGTGATGACGGACAGTGAGTAAAACTGAGAGTGGCTGACTCCATCTTGGCTCGGCTTCCCCATGCCTAAGCAGTGATGACGGACAGTGAGTAAAAGTGGAAAAGAGCTGACTCCATCTTGGCTTAAGTTTAATGCCTAAGCAGTGATGACGGACAGTGAGTAAAACTATGTGTGGCTGACTTTCATTTAAATGAACTCGGTTTCCCCATGCCTAAGCAGTGATGACGGACAGTGAGTAAAACTGAGAGTGGCTGACTCCATTTTGGCTCGGTTTCCCCATGCCTAAGCAGTAATTACAGGCATTGAGTGAAACAGAGTGGCTGACTCCATTTTGGCTCGGTTTCCCCATGCCTAAGCAGTAATAACAGACATTGAGTGAAACAGAGTGGCTCACTCCATTTTGGCTCAGTTTCCCCATGCCTAAGCAGTAATAACAGGCATTGAGTGAAACAGAGTGGCTGACTCCATTTTGGCTCGGTTTCCCCATGCCTAAGCAGTAATAACAGGCATTGAGTGAAACAGAGTGGCTGACTCCATTTTGGCTCAGTTTCCCCATGCCTAAGCAGTAATAACAGGCATTGAGTGAAACTAAGTGACTTTTTTTGAAGACTTGATGCCCATGAGAGGTCAGTGGGGCAAAACAGTTGGCATCACCCTGAACATCGAACAGTAATCCTTTGTTGGGTCTACCTTTTCTTTCCGGAGACTCACTGATCTCAATCCAAGGGCGACGTGAAGGCCTTGGAAGTTTTGAAAACATTGAACTAGCCGCAGGGCAGAACCATAGGAAGATGATAAACATGGAGATATGACTGTATTTGTTGGGGCTGTAACTATGGGCTCTCTCTCCCGCCCTGGTATTGGAACCATCTTCTCTCGTCACACCACGCTGTCATTGGATGCTAATTCAGCGATTCGGACTTCAGATTCTACTTCACACTAGGACAATGGGGACTGGGTCCCAAATGGCACCCTATTCCCTACATCGCGCACTACTTTTGACCAGAAGTGCTATGGACCCTGGTTAAAGGAAGTGCACTATGAAGGGGATACGGTTCCATTTGGGACAGATTCTACAAGAAGAGGATGATGTCAATGGAATCAATTACTGCAACGAAGATCAATTCATATTTTCATTACATTATCATACGTCTGATGTTTTCAATTACATTGTCATGAATCTGATCTTTTCATTACATTATCATGAATCTGATCTTTTCATTACATTGTCATGAATCTGATCTTTTCATTACATTGTCATGAATCTGATCTTTTCATTACATTATCACGAATCTGATCTTTTCATTACATTATCGTGAATCTGATCTTTTCATTACATTGTCATGAATCTGATGTTTTCATTACATTGTCATGAATCTGATCTTTTCATTACATTGTCATGAATCTGATCTTTTCATTACATTGTCACGAATCTGATCTTTTCATTACATTGTCATGAATCTGATCTTTTCATTACATTATCATGAATCTGATCTTTTCATTACATTGTCATGAATCTGATCTTTTCATCACATTATCACGAATCTGATCTTTTCATTACATTATCGTGAATCTGATCTTTTCATTACATTGTCATGAATCTGATCTTTTCATTACATTGTCATGAATCTGATCTTTTCATTACATTGTCATGAATCTGATCTTTTCATTACATTGTCACGAATCTGATCTTTTCATTACATTATCATGAATCTGATCTTTTCATCACATTATCATGAATCTGATCTTTTCATCACATCATCATGAATCTGATCTTTTCATTGTCATGAATCTGATGTTTTCATTACATTGTCATGAATCACTGTTTTCTGATCTTTTCCCTATTACATTCTGTCAATGTTGTCTGCTTTTCATTACATCTGATCACAGTCAGATCCCATCTTAATATTACAAGATCAGGACAAAGGACGCTGTCTTTTCATTACATTATCATGAATCTGATCTTTTGCATTACATTGTCATGTGTTGTCATCTTTAGCTTATCCAAAAGCCCCTCCATGGTCTTTTCATTACATTTGGTCAGCATCTTTTCATCTCTGTGTTGTCAGTTACATTGTCAGTGTGTTGTCAGATCTTTTCATTACATTGTCATGAATCTGATCTTTTCATTACATAAGTTGTCAGTGAATCTGATCTTTTCATTACATTGTCATGAATCTGATCTTTTCATCACATTATCATGAATCTGATCTTTTCATCACATTATCATGAATCTGATCTTTTCATTGTCATGTGTTGTCAGATGTGTTGTCAGTGTGTTGTCACCTCTGTCCCCAGTTGTCACTGTTTTCTCACAGTTGTCCTTCCCTGTGTTGTCAGTGTTTGTCTGTCTCTGTGTTGTCAGTGTGTTGTCAGTGTGTTGTCTCTGATTGTCAGTCAGTTGTCAGTGTGTTGTCTCTGTAATGTCTCAGTCACAGTCAGATCTGTGTTGTCTCTGTGGTTGTCAGTGTGTTGTCAGTGTGTTGTCAGTGTTAAACAGTGGTCTCTGTGTTGTCAGTGTGTTGTCCCTGCATGCCTGTCTCTGTGTTGTCAGCGTGTTGTCAGTCTTTCAGTGTTTGTCAGTGTGTTGTCCATGGTCTGTGTTGAGTATGTGTTTGGTCAGCATGTTGTCTCTGTGTTGTCAGCGTGTTGTCAGTGTGTTGTCAGTGTGTTGTCAGTAAGTTGTCAGTGTGTTGTCTGTGTTGTCTCTGTGTTGTCAGTAAGTTGTCAGTGTTGTTGTCTTGTCAGTTGTCTCTGTGTTGTCAGTGTGTTGTCAGCGTGTTGTCAGTGTGTTGTCTCTGTGTTGTCAGTGTTTGTCAGTGTGTTGTCTCTGTGTTGTCAGTGTGTTGTCTGTGTTGTCTCTGTGTTGTCAGTGTGTTGTCAGTGTGTTGTCTCTGTGTTGTCAGTGTGTTGTCAGTGTGTTGTCAGTGTGTTGTCAGTGTGTTGTCTCTGTGTTGTCAGTCTTGTCTCTGTGTTGTCAGTGTGTTGTCTCTGTGTTGTCTCTGTGTTGTCTTGTCTGTGTTGTCAGTGTGTTGTCTCTGTGTTGTCTCTGTGTTGTCTGTGTTGTGTGTTGTCTCTGTGTTGTCAGTGTGTTGTCTCTGTGTTGTCAGTGTGTTGTCAGTGTGTTGTCAGTGTGTTGTCTCTGTGTTGTCTCTGTGTTGTCTCTGTGTTGTGTGTTGTCAGTGTGTTGTCAGTGTGTTGTCTCTGTGTTGTCAGTGTGTTGTCAGCATGTTGTCTCTGTGTTGTCTGTGTTGTCAGTGTTTGTCTCTGTGTTGTCAGTGTGTTGTCAGTGTGTTGTCTCTGTGTTGTCTGTGTTGTCAGTGTGTTGTCAGTGTGTTGTCTCTGTGTTGTCAGTAAGTTGTCTCTGTGTTGTCAGTGTGTTGTCAGCATGTTGTCTCTGTGTTGTCAGTAAGTTGTCTCTGTGTTGTCAGTGTGTTGTTGTCAGTGTGTTGTCTCTGTGTTGTCAGTGTGTTGTCAGTGTGTTGTCAGCATGTTGTCTCTGTGTTGTCAGTAAGTTGTCTCTGTGTTGTCAGTAAGTTGTCTCTGTGTTGTCAGTAAGTTGTCTCTGTGTTGTCAGTGTGTCAGTGTGTTGTCAGTGTGTTGTCAGTAAGTTGTCTCTGTGTTGTCAGTGTGTTGTCAGTAAGTTGTCTCTGTGTTGTCAGTATGTTGTCAGTGTGTTGTCAGTATGTTGTCAGTAAGTTGTCTCTGTGTTGTCAGTAAGTTGTCAGTATGTTGTCAGTAAGTTGTCTCTGTGTTGTCAGTATGTTGTCAGTAAGTTGTCTCTGTGTTGTCAGTATGTTGTCAGTAAGTTGTCTCTGTGTTGTCAGTATGTTGTCAGTGTGTTGTCAGTAAGTTGTCTCTGTGTTGTCAGTATGTGGTCAGTGTGTTGTCAGTAAGTTGTCAGTGTGTTGTCTCTGTGTTGTCAGTATGTTATCAGTGTGTTGTCAGACATTAGCTTCTCTCCTCCAGGCTCTGTGTCGTCAGTCGTTAGCACAATGTTTGTGATCAAATGGAGTTTTACTGCGCACACTCTCTCTGCAGCGAGTCAATTCACTGGGGTAATGGAGGGGTAGCGGTCCCTGCTATCCGTTTCGTACATGTGCGTATTCACTAATTAACGCCTTCTTGAGGCTGTTTCAGGCCTGTCGTGTCCCTCCCTGGTCAATGCAACTGCTCATCGAATCTCCCTCCACGCAACCGATTCTCTCCTCATCTCACCCTGACACAAAACAAGACACAATAGACGTGTGTGTGTGTGAGGGGCCTCGTTATTGAACACAATGAAGTCTATTCACCGGTATAGTTGTGTCTGTACAGTACTGCAGCGCCACAATGTAGCCTACTTTAGTGAGGAAAGGCCACATTCCCAGTCCTGTGGGAAAGACTTGGTCTCTATATTGGTGATATGGAATGCACTCTGTCCACGTCCCAGTCTGCACACTTTTCTCTATATAGGGGATAGGACCCTGGTCTAAAGTAGTGCTCTATATAGGGGATAGGACCCTGGTCTAAAGTAGTGCTCTATATAGGGGATAGGACCCTGGTCTAAAGTAGTGCTCTATATAGGGGATAGGACCCTGGTCTAAAGTAGTGCTCTATATAGGGGATAGGACCCTGGTCTAAAGTAGTGCTCTATAGGGGATAGGACCCTGGTCTAAGGTGGATAAAGGACCTATATAGGGATAGGACTGGTCTAAAGTAGTGCTCTATATAGGGGATAGGGCCCTGGTCTAAAGTAGTGCTCTATATAGGGGATAGGGCCCTGGTCTAAAGTAGTGCTCTATATAGGGGATAGGGCCCTGGTCTAAAGTAGTGCTCTATATAGGGGATAGGGCCCTGGTCTAAAGTAGTGCTCTATATAGGGGAAAGTAGTGCTCTATATAGGGATAGGGCCCTGGTCTAAAGTAGTGCTCTATATAGGGGATAGGGGTCTAAAGTAGTGCTCTAGGGCCCTGGTCTAAAGTAGTGCTCTATATAGGGATAGGACCCTGGTCTAAAGTAGTGCTCTATATAGGGGATAGGGCCCTGGTCTAAAGTAGTGCTCTATATAGGACCCTGGTCTGGAGGACCCTGGTCTAAAGTAGTGCTCTATAGGGCCCCTGGTCTAAAGTAGTGCTCTATATAGGACCCTGGTCTAAAGTAGTGGGGAAAGTAGGCTCTATATAGCCCTGGTCTAAAGTAGTGCTCTATATAGGGGATAGGACCCTGGTCTAAAGTAGTGCTCTATATAGGGGATCCCTGGTCTAAAGTAGTGCTCTATATAGGGATAGGACCCTGGTCTAAAGTAGTGCTCTATATAGGGGAGGGCCCTGGTCTAAAGTAGGGGGGATAGGACCCTGGTCTAAAGTAGTGCTCTATATAGGGGATAGGACCCTGGTCTAAAGTAGTGCTCTATATAGGGGAAAGTAGGACCTAGGTCTAAATAGTAGTGTGCTCTATATAGGGGATAGGACCCTGGTCTAAAGTAGTGCTCTATATAGGGGTAGTGCTCTATAGGACCCTGGTCTAAAGTAGTGCTCTATATAGGGGATAGGACCCTGGTCTAAAGTAGTGGTCTAAAGTAGTGCTCTATATAGGGGATAGGACCCTGGTCTAAAGTAGTGCTCTATATAGGGATAGGACCCTGGTCTAAAGTAGTGCTCTAATAGGGATAGTGCTCTATATAGGGGATAGGACCCTGGTCTAAAGTAGTGCTCTATATAGGGGATGGTCTAAAGGGCCCTGGTCTAAAGTCTAAAGTAGTGCTCTATATAGGGGATAGGGCCCTGGTCTAAAGTAGTAGTGCTCTATATGCTCTATATAGGGGATAGGGCCCTGGTCTAAAGTAGTGCTCTATATAGGGGATAGGACCCTGGTCTAAAGTAGTGCTCTATATAGGGGATAGGACCCTGGTCTAAAGTAGTGCTCTATATAGGGGATAGGACCCTGGTCTAAAGTAGTGCTCTATATAGGGGATAGGACCCTGGTCTAAAGTAGTGCTCTATATAGCCCTCTAAAGTAGTGCTCTATATAGGGGATAGGACCCTGGTCTAAAGTAGTGCTCTATAAAGTAGTGGGGATAGGACCCTGGTCTAAAGTAGTGCTCTATATAGGGGATAGGACCCTGGTCTAAAGTAGTGCTCTATATAGGGGATAGGACCCTGGTCTAAAGTAGTGCTCTATATAGGGGATAGGACCCTGGTCTAAAGTAGTGCTCTATATAGAGGATGCTCTATAGTGCTCTATATAGGGATAGGACCCTGGTCTAAAGTAGTGCTCTATATAGGGATAGTAGTGCTCTATATAGGGGATAGGACCCTGGTCTGCTCTAAAGGACCCCGGTCTAAAGTAGTGGTCTAAAGTAGTGCTCTATATAGGGATAGGATGGGACCCCCTGGTCTAAAGTAGTGCTCTATATAGGGATAGGACCCTGGTCTAAAGTAGTGCTCTATATAGGGATAGGACCCTGGTCTAAAGTAGTGCTCTATATAGGGATAGGACCCTGGTCTAAAGTAGTGCTCTATATAGGGGATAGGACCCTGGTCTAAAGTAGTGCTCTATATAGGGGATAGGACCCTGGTCTAAAGTAGTGCTCTATATAGGGATGGTCTAAAGTAGTGCTCTATATAGGGGATAGGACCCTGGTCTAAAGTAGTGCTCTATATAGGGGAAAGTAGGACCCTGGTCTAAAGTAGTGCTCTATATAGGGGGAAAGTAGTGCTCTATATAGGGATAGGACCCTGGTCTAAAGTAGTGCTCTATATAGTGGTCTAAAGTAGTGCTCTATATAGGGGACCCTGGTCTAAAGTAGGCTCTATAGGGGATAGGGCCCTGGTCTAAAGTAGTGCTCTATATAGGGATAGGACCCTGGTCTAAAGTAGTGCTCTATATAGGGGATAGGGCCCTGGTCTAAAGTAGTGCTCTATATAGGGATAGGATAAAGTAGTGCTCTATATAGGGATAGGGCCTGGTCTAAAGTAGTGCTCTATATAGGGGATAGGGCCTGGTCTAAAGTAGTGCTCTATATAGGGGATAGGACCCTGGTCTAAAGTAGTGCTCTATAGGACCTGGTCTAAAGGGGAAAGTAGTGCTCTATATAGGGGATAGGACCCTGGTCTAAAGTAGTGCTCTATATAGGGGATAGGGCCCTGGTCTAAAGTAGTGCTCTATATAGGGGATAGGACCTGGACCTATATAGGGATAGGACTGGTCTAAAGTAGTGCTCTATAAGTAGTGCTCTATATGCTCTAGGGGATAGGACCCTGGTCTAAAGTAGTGCTCTATATAGGGGATAGGACCCTGGTCTAAAGTAGTGCTCTATATAGGGATAGGACCCTGGAAAGTAGGACCCTGGTCTAAAGTAGTGCTCTATATAGGGGATAGGACCCTGGTCTAAAGTAGTGCTCTATATAGGGGATAGGACCCTGGTCTAAAGTCTAAAGTAGTGCTCTATATAGGGGATAGGGCCCTGGTCTAAAGTAGTGCTCTATATAGGGGATAGGGCCCTGGTCTAAAGTAGTGCTCTAATAGGACCCTGGTCTAAAGTAGTGCTCTATATAGGCCCTGAAAGTAGGCTCTATATAGCCCTGGTCTAAAGTAGTGCTCTAAAGTAGTGCTCTATATAGGGGATAGGACCCTGGTCTAAAGTAGTGCTCTATATAGGGGATAGTGCTCTATATAGGGACCCTGGGTAGTGCTCCCCTGGTCTAAAGTAGTGCTCTATATAGGGATAGGACCCTGGTCTAAAGTAGTGCTCTATATAGGGGATAGGGCCCTGGTCTAAAGTAGTGCTCTATATAGGGGATAGGGCTGGTCTAAAGTAGTGCTCTATATAGGGATAGGGCCCTGGTCTAAAGTAGTGCTCTATATAGGGGATAGGGCCCTGGTCTAAAGTAGTGCTCTATATAGGGGATAGGACCCTGGTCTAAAGTAGTGCTCTATATAGGGGATAGGACCCTGGTCTAAAGTAGTGCTCTATATAGGGGATAGGACCCTGGTCTAAAGTAGTGCTCTATATAGGGGATAGGGCCCTGGTCTAAAGTAGTGCTCTATATAGGGATAGGGGTCTAAAGTACCCTGGTCTAAAGTAGTGCTCTATATAGGGGATGCTCTATGCTCTATAGGGGATAGGACCCTGGTCTGTAGTGCTCTCCCTAAAGTAGTGCTCTATATAGGGGATAGGACCCTGGTCTAAAGTAGTGCTCTATATAGGGGATAGGACCCTGGTCTAAAGTAGTGCTCTATATAGGGGATAGGGCCCTGGTCTAAAGTAGTGCTCTATATAGGGGATAGGACCCTGGTCTAAAGTAGTGCTCTATATAGGGGATAGGGCCCTGGTCTAAAGTAGTGCTCTATATAGGGGATAGGACCCTGGTCTAAAGTAGTGCTCTATATAGGGGATAGGACCCTGGTCTAGTGCTCTATATAGGGGATAGGACCCTGGTCTAAAGTAGTGCTCTATATAGGGGATAGGACCCTGGTCTAAAGTAGTGCTCTATATAGGGGATAGGACCCTGGTCTAAAGTAGTGCTCTATATAGGGGATAGGACCCTGGTCTAAAGTAGTGCTCTATATAGGGGATAGGACCCTGGTCTAAAGTAGTGGACCCTCTAAAGTAGTGCTCTATATAGGGATAGGACCCTGGTCTAAAGTAGTGCTCTAATAGGGGATAGGACCCTGCTCTCTATATAGGGGATAGGACCCTGGTCTAAAGTAGTGCTCTATATAGCTCTATATAGGGGATAGGACCCTGGTCTAAAGTAGTGCTCTAGTGCTCTATAGTGCTCTAGGGGATAGGACCCTGGTCTAAAGTAGTGCTCTAAAGTAGTGTGCTCTATATAGGGGGACCCTGGTCTAAAGGGCCCCCTGGTCTAAAGTAGTGCTCTATATAGGGGATAGGACCCTGGTCTAAAGTAGTGCTCTATATAGGGGATAGGGCCCTGGTCTAAAGTAGTGCTCTATATAGGGGATAGGACCCTGGTCTAAAGTAGTGCTCTATATAGGGGATAGGACCCTGGTCTAAAGTAGTGCTCTATATATATGTAATGATCAATTAGCTAATCCAAGTTTATCATTTTAAAGGCTAACACAACGTGCCATTGGAGCACAGGAGTGATGGATGCTGATAATGTGGTTCTGTAGATTTTCCATTTAAAAAAATCTGCCGTTTGCAGCTACACTAATCATTTACAACATTAACGATGTCTAAACTGTATTTCTGATCAATACGATGTTGTTTTAATGGACAAAAAAAAACGTGTTTTTCTTTTAAAAAACAAGGACAAGTCTAAGTGACCGCAAATTTTGAACAGTAGTATAAGTCAAAATATTGAATTACACTTTGCTATTACATAGCACCAACAAGCTTTTACAAAGTTAGATTATATTTAAACAAGAAAAAGGTTTATATTTCCCTAAGTGTTTTATTTGTTCTGGCGGCATTGGCACTGCGTATGGGGTCAGAGCCTTTAACTGTGACCTCTGCTCTCTGATTGGCTGATAGACAGGTTGTGTCAGGAGTCCTGTCTCCTGTTCTTCTTAATCTTCTTGATCTTCTCCTGCCTGACCGTCTCTCCCTCCAGAGAAGCGATCTCAGACAGCCTCTGGATGATTGAGGCTGACGGGGCTCCGCTTACCGGGTCTGGGTACGACTGGGCTGGAAGAGGAGCAGAGAGGAGAGTGGTATGTACACTCCAAAGACTCCTTCGTGGATGAGAGGGCTAAAATATTGAGCAGGTCATGTGTGATATGGGGAACACTGGACTAGAAACAAAACAGTGTCTGATCAAGCATCAGGATCCGACTGTCCTGGAGGAGGGACAGAGAGGACAGTCTCAGGAGTGGGTTGGTATGAGGAACAGAGAGGCCAGTCTAAAGGGGGAGGAACAGAGAGGACAGTCTAGAGGAGGAGGAACAGAGAGGACAGTCTAAAGGGGAACAGAGAGGACAGTCTAAAGGGGGAGGAACAGAGAGGACAGTCTAAAGGAGGAGGAACAGAGAGGACAGTCTAAAGGGGGAGGAACAGAGAGGACAGTCTAAAGGGGGAGGAACAGAGAGGACAGTCTAAAGGAGGAGGAACAGAGAGGACAGTCTAAAGGAGGAGGAACAGAGAGGACAGTCTAAAGGGGGAGGAACAGAGAGGACAGTCTAAAGGAGGAGGAACAGAGAGGACAGTCTAAAGGAGGAGGAACAGAGAGGACAGTCTAAAGGAGGAGGAACAGAGAGGACAGTCTAAAGGGGGAGGAACAGAGAGGACAGTCTAAAGGACTGTAGGAGGAACAGAGAGGACAGTCTAAAGGACTGTAGGAGGAACAGAGAGGACAGTCTAAAGGACTGTAGGAGGAACAGAGAGGACAGTCTAAAGGACTGTAGGAGGAACAGAGAGGACAGTCTAAATGACTGTAGGAGGAACAGAGAGGACAGTCTAAAGGACTGTAGGAGGAACAGAGAGGACAGTCTAAAGGACTGTAGGAGGAACAGAGAGGACAGTCTCAGGAGTGGGTTGGTATGAGGAACAGAGAGGACAGTCTAAAGGACTGTAGGAGGAACAGAGAGGACAGTCTAAAGGACTGTAGGAGGAACAGAGAGGACAGTCTCAGGAGTGGGTTGGTATGAGGAACAGAGAGGACAGTCTAAAGGAGGAGGAACAGAGAGGACAGTCTAAAGGACTGTATGAGGAACAGAGAGGACAGTAAGGATACCAAACTAAATAAAAACTAGTGAGAAAGTGTTAGGAAGCCACACACACTGAGAGCTTCAGGGAAGCTAGAAAACAAATCACAAGTAAGAGGACAAAACTCCAACAGCATGAGCACATTAAACAGATGAGGAATAACTGCCTGCTCCAGACAGACATGCCCCCCCCCCCCCCACACACACACACCTACACACTGGGGAATAACTGCCTGCTACAGACAGACATGACCCCCCCCCCCCCACACACACCTACACACTGGGGAATAACTGCCTGCTCCAGACAGACATGACCCCCCCCACACACACCTACACACTGGGGAATAACTGCCTGCTCCAGACAGACATGACTGATATGACCCCCCTCCCCCACACACACCTACACACACTCCACAAGGTCGCCCCCCTGCTTTTCTCAGTGGGAGAGCTAATCCAGAGGGGTGGACTGAGCCGAGCCCTGACAACAAAGACAACGAGCCAGACCTCCGGTGCGTTGCGTTTGACGAGGGGTTCCGTCTGAGGAATAAAGCCGCGTTTGTTCGGTAGCTTTACGTCACCGTCATCATAAAGCACCCGTGGCCAGGTTGAACTGTTCGGTAGCTTTACGTCACCGTCATCATAAAGCACCCGAGGCCCGGTTGAACTGTTCGGTAGCTTTACGTCACAGTCATCATAAAGCACCCGAGGCCCGGTTGAACTGTTCGGTAGCTTTACGTCACCGTCATCATAACGCACCCGAGGCCCGGTTGAACTGTGACGAACAAAACACGTCTCCTGTGACAGACGTCTCCTGTGCAGCAGCCGGGGGGGGGGGGGGGTCTGGAATGACAGGCTGAGCTCTCATAAAATACACCTAGGAGGAAGTACCGTACACTTCATCTTGGAAAGGCCACATTAGTCCCAAATGCCACCCTGTTACCTATTTAGGGTACTACTTTGGACCACGGCCAGTAGAGGTCAAATGTAATGCCTTATATGGGAAATAGGGTTAGATTTGGGACGGATTATGAGGGCGCTGGGTTCATGGAAGGATACAGGTCTATGGGTGTTCCTTTACACACAGTCTTTTCATAGAGGCCTCTTACTAAAAACGTTTCAGTATTTTAAAAAGAGAGCGCGGTGTGTGGAAACGATAGCCACTGCTCCAGACAGACATGACTGATATGACCCCCCCCCCCACACACACCTACACACTGGGGAATAACAGTGTGTGGAAACGATAGCCCCTGCTCCAGACAGGGGAATAACAGTGTGTGGAAACATGCACTCAAATAGCGTTTGGTAGCATTGCCTTTAAATTGTTCAACTTGGGTCTAACGTTTCGGGTAGCCTTCCATAAGCTTCCCACAATAATGTTGGGTGAATTTTGGCCCATTCCTCCTGACAGAGCTGGTGTAACTGAGTCAGGTTTGAAGTCCTCCTTGCTCACACACGCATTTTTAGTTCTGCCCAAAACTTTTCTATAGGATTGAGGTCGGGGCTTTGATGGCCACTCCAATACCTCGATTTTGCCGTCCTTAACCTCTCTAGGGTACGCGGGACGCTAACGCCCCACCTAACCAACATCCAGTGAAAGAGCAGGGCACCAAATTCAAACAGAAGTCTCATAATTAAAATTCCTCAAACATACAAGTATTATACACAATTTTAAAGATAAACTTCTTGTTAATCCCTGCAACCGCAGAACATTGGAAGTATGCTTGGGGTCATTGTCCATTTGGAAGACCCATTTGCGACCAAGCTTTAACTTCCTGACTGATGTCTTGAGATGTGTATATATTGAAGAAACATAATTTCTCTCTCTTGATGCTATCTATTTTGTGAAGTCCACCAGTCCCTCCTGCAGCAAAGCACCCCAACAACATGATGCTACCACCCCAGTGCTTCATGGTTGGGATGGTGTTCCTTGGCTTGCAAGCCTCCCCCTTTTTCCTCCAAACATAACGATGGTCGATCTTTATCCTTATGTGCAGTTGCAAACCGTAATCTGGCTTTTTTATGGTGGTTTTGGAGCAGTGGCTTCTTCCTTGCTGAGCGGCCTTTCAGGTTATGTCGATATAGGACTCGTTTTTACTGTGGATATAGACATTTGTGTACCTGTTTCCTCCAGCATCTTCACAGGGTTCTTTGCTGTTGTTCTGGGATTGATTTGCACTTTTCGCACCAAAGTACATTCATCTCTAGGAGACAAAGATGTCTCCTTCCTGAGCGGTATGCCGGCTGAGTGGTCCCATGGTGTTTATACTTGCATGCTATTGTTTGTACAGATGAATGTGGTACCTTCAGGCGTTTGGAAAATGCTCCCAAGGATGAACCAGACTTGTGAAGGTCTACACATTTCTTTCTGAGGTCTTGGCTGATTGCTTTTGATTTTCCCATGATGTCAAGCAAAGAGGCACTGAGTTTGAAGGTAGGCCTTGAACTACATCCACAGGTACACCTCCAATTGACACAAATGATGTCAATTAGCCTATAAGAAGCTTCTAAAGCCATGATATCATTTTCTGGCATTATCCAAGCTATTTAAAGGCACAGTCAACTTAGTGTATGTAAACTTCTGACCCACTGGAATTGTGATACAGTGAATTATTAGTGAAATAATCTGTCTGTAAACAATTGTTGGAAAAATGACTTGTGTCATGCACAAAGTAGATGTCCTAACTGACTTACCAAAACTATAGCTTGTTAACAAGAAATTTGTGGAGTGGTTGAAAAACGAGTTTTAAATGACTCCAACGTAAGTGTATGTAACTACGTTAAATTAAAATCGCCCTACTATCATAGCGAAGCCAATATGACACCAATGTTGAGGAAAATTCTCAAATCAAAGTACTGCTAAACTGGATTTTTATCATCAGACAATTCTTTTGCCCAAACCTAGCTCAAATTCTAGACGTCGAATGAAAACAAGGACACAGATATGACAAGATAAGAGATAAGATATGACAATTATACTTTGGATCAATTTGGACTGAATAGGCTTGTAGGTGTAACAGTTTTTATTACATGCATAATTGAATCGCACTCGTTCATTTCCGTCCGTTAAGAACCAACGATGTGCTATACCTTTTGGTAGCATCAATGGACAATGCTAACTGACAATGGAGAGATGGAAATTCATTTCATAATTTCTGTTAACGTTATTTATTGAGGCACAGTTTAAAAATATATATTTTATCAAATAAATGTCAACATATCAGCCAGGATGAGAATGACACTTTGAACGAGCATCACCTGCGTGTGTTTGAGATGAGTCGGATGAGTGGGCTATCGACAGTCGGATGAGTGGGCTATCGACAGTCGGATGAGTGGGCTATCGACAGTCGGATGAGTGGGCTATCGACAGTCGGATGAGTGGGCTATCGACAGTCGGATGAGTGGGCCATCGACAGTCGGATGAGTGGGCCATCGACAGTCGGATGAGTGGGCCATCGACAGTCGGATGAGTGGGCCATCGACAGTCGGATGAGTGGGCCATCGACAGTCGGATGAGTGGGTTATCGACAGTCGGATGAGTGGGCTATCGACAGTCGGACATTGAACGAGCATCACCTGCGTGTGTTTTGAGATGAGTGGGCTATCGACAGTCGGATGAGTGGGCTATCGACAGTCGGACATTGAACGAGCATCACCTGCGTGTGTTTGAGATGAGTGGGCTATCGACAGTCGGATGAGTGGGCCATCGACAGTCGGATGAGTGGGCCATCGACAGTCGGATGAGTGGGCCATCGACAGTCGGATGAGTGGGCCATCGACAGTCGGATGAGTGGGCCATCGACAGTCGGATGAGTGGGCCATCGACAGTCGGATGAGTGGGTTATCGACAGTCGGATGAGTGGGCTATCGACAGTCGGACATTGAACGAGCATCACCTGCGTGTGTTTTGAGATGAGTGGGCTATCGACAGTCGGATGAGTGGGCTATCGACAGTCGGATGAGTGGGCTATCGACAGTCGGACATTGAACGAGCATCACCTGCGTGTGTTTGAGATGAGTGGGCTATCGACAGTCGGACATTGCAGGTAGCAGGTAGGCCTATAAAACATGATAGAGAACAGAATAATAACTAGTTAGCCAATTCAAAAAAAAAAATATTGTCCCCTCTGGTTAACGGTTTAGCTTTTACTAAATATATATACCTATTGTACGTTTTACTATTGTAGAGTTACCATCTTTATTGCAAACAATAAATATAAAATACACGCAACTTTAAGCTACATATTCATTTGACAAAAGGTAATAAACTGGCCAACGGAATACAGTAGATGATAAAACAGGATCATGTTCGTAAAACAAGTGTTTCTGAGCGTGATACAGGTCATCAGGAACGCAGACAGGCTCTATAGACCTTCAGAAAATATTGCCTGAATGCCAAATGCATTCAATAGATGTGTCCCCCCCCCCCACCCCACCCCCCACCCCATCTACACACACAATACCACATAATGACAAAGTAAAACATTTATTTTTATTTTTAACATTTTTTTTGCAAATGTTTGGAAAATGTAACACAGAAATCTAATTTACATACAGTAAGTATTCACACCACTTTGCTATGACAGTCCAAATGACCCTTTGATCATCCTTGAGATGTCATTACGACTTGGAGTCCCACCTGTGGCCAATTCAGTTGATTGGACATGATTTGGAAAGAAACACCTTTCTATATAAGGTGCCACATGTCAGAACAGGAACTAAACCACAGAATTGTGATGAGGTGAATAAAACTATTTCTAGAGTGTTGAATGTTTCCAAGAGCACAGCCATAATTAAGGGGAAATGGAAAAAAAAACATTAAACTACACAGACTACTTAGAGCTGGATGTCCGACCAAAGCTGAGCAGCCGGGTCAGAAGGATCTTGGTCAGAAAGAAAACCAAAGAAACCGTTTTGTATTTATTATGGATTCCCATTAGCTTCTGCCAAATCAGCAGCTACTCTTCCAATGACCACTCTGACAGAACTACAGAGTTCCCTTGGCTGAGATGGGAGAAACTGCCAGATGGACAACATTCTCTACGGTGCTTCACCAATCTGGGCTTGATGAGAGAGTGGCCAGACGGAAGCCACTCCTGAGAAACAGGCACAACATGACAGCAAGCCTGGAGTTTGGAAAAAGCCACATCATAAAGGCAAAAGATTCTGTGGTATAACGAGACAAAATAGTGACTCTTTTGGCCTGAATGCAAAGCGCTTTTATCTGGAGAAAACCAGGCACAGCTCATCACCCGTCTAACACCCTCCCTGCCGTGAAGCATGGCGGTGGCAGCATATGGGGATGCTTTACAGCGGCAGGGACTGGGAAACAGGATAGAGTCCCTGCCGTGAAGCATGGCGGTGGCAGCATATGGGGATGCTTTACAGCGGCAGGGACTGGGAAACAGGATAGAGTCCCTGCCGTGAAGCATGGCGGTGGCAGCATATGGGGATGCTTTACAGCGGCAGGGACTGGGAAACAGGATAGAGTCCCTGCCGTGAAGCATGGCGGTGGCAGCATATGGGGATGCTTTACAGCGGCAGGGACTGGGAAACTGGTAAGGATAGAGTGAAAAATGAATAGCGCCAAACACATACAAATCTTTGATGAGAATCTGCTTCAGAGTGCAAATTACCTCAGACTGGGGGCGAAGATTTACGTTCCAACAGGACAATGGCCCAAAGTATACAGCCAAAGTAAGACTGGATTGGTTTCAGAACAAGAATCTGAAAGTCCTCGAGTGGCCCAGCCAAAGCCCAGACTTGAATCCCATTAAAAATCTGTGGAAAGACTTGAAGATTGTTGTTCACCACCACTCATCCATCTAACTTAAGAGAGCTTGAAAAAAATCTGCAGGGAAGAATGGGAGAAAATCCCCAAATCCAGATGTGCAAAGCTGATAGAGACATATCCAAGATGACTCAAAGCTGATAGAGACATATCCAAGATGACTCAAAGCTGATAGAGACATATCCAAGATGACTCAAAGCTGATAGAGACATATCCAAGATGACTCAAAGCTGATATCCAAAATGACTCAAAGTTGTAATCATCACCAAAAGGTGCTTCTAACAAAGTATTGACTCAGGGGAGTGAATACTTATTTTAAATTAGGTCTTTCTGTATTTTCAATACATTTTTTTTTTAAATAAAACATTAAAACATGTTTTCAATTTGTCCTTATGGAGTATTGTGTATACAGATGAGAGAAAAATATATGTGTAAAGGTCAAGAGGTATGAATACATTCTGAAGGCCCTGTATATGAGTGACTGTGTACTACACACAATCAGGTTTTATGTTGGGCACCTACTGACCCCAAAAAATATTTGATGATATATACTGTTTTATTTTTTCCCCTCGATGACATGTAGTGCTAAATATAAAGGTTTAAGGAAATACAGACAGGCACCACATAACCACAAGACAAAACAGTTCGCTCAATCAAGCATTGGGATCTTGTAAGTTTAAAAGCAAAAGCTTGTTTTCATATAATACAAAAACGCTTGAAAACAGTGGAATGGGATTAGTGTGGTGAGTGAAGAATCCAATACTTTAACTTTTATGCAGTACTAATCAGAAACCTGCATTCACATTGAAGTACAATAGACAAACATAGCTACTGTAGTAGGACAAAGCCGTGTGCTGGAAAACCTTGGTATAGCACGGGTGAAATAAGCATTGTGGTGCTCATGTGAATTCACTTTCTTTGTCTGCTTCAGACCAATACCTACTTCTCACTTAATACTTAGTTTTTAGATTTGAATTATACTTACATTTCTGATTAGCTCCTATTGTGAAAAGACTGCAGGTTCTGTTATTTACTCTTGGTCTGAGAACAGAATGAGCAACAAGACAAGTTACCACCAAAACTTGTGATGTCATGCTACATATGGTACTAGCATACGCTATAGAGTGTAGATATGCATCCCAAATGGCAACATATTCCCTATATGTCAGGGTAATTCAACTCTTTCCCTACGAAGACCAGAACCAGACGGTTTTCTGTTCTAACTGATAATTACACCCACCTGGTGTCCCAGGTCTAAATCAGTTCCTGATTAGAGGGGAATCACCCACCTGGTGTCCTAGGTCTAAATCAGTCCCTGATTAGAGGGGAATCACCCACCTGGTGTCCCAGGTCTAAAACAGTTCCTGATTAGAGGGGAATCACCCACCTGGTGTCCCAGGTTAAAAAAATAAATCAGTTCCATGATTTAAATGGGAATCACCCACCTGGTGTCCCAGGTCTAAACATCACAATCCCCATAATGATTAGATAATGAATCACCCCCTGGACATCCCCCCAGGATGACATCAAATCAGTTCCTGATTAGAGGGGAATCACCCACTTGGTGTCCCAGGTCTAAATCAGTCCCTGATTAGAGGGGAATCACCCACCTGGTGTCCCAGGTCTAAATACCCTATGGAGTGCCATTTGCCGTTTGGCCCTATAAGAAGTGTTCATACCCTTTGACTTATTCCACGTCTTGTTGTATTACAGCCTGAACTCAAAATGGATTAAATCTACTTATTTTTAAACGTCATCCATCTACACACAATACAGCATTTTTTTTTTTAGAAATGCTTGCAAATGTATTGAAAATTAAACACCAAAATATCTAATTCAACTAAAGGGGACTTTTAAAAGAGCTACATTGGCCTCAGAGACTGAAAAACAGCTTCTATCTCAAGGCCATCAAACTGTTAAATAGCCATCACTAGCACATTAGATGCTGCTACCGTATATACATAGACTTGAAATCACTGGCCATTTTAATAATGGAACACTAGTCACTTAAATAATGTCACTAACAATGTTTACATATTTTGCATTACTCATGTACATACTGTATTCCATACTATTCCACTGTATCTATGCAGCTCTGACATTGTATTCCATACTATTCTACTGTATCTATGCAGCTCTGACATTGTATTCTATTCTATTCTACTGTATCTATGCAGCTCTGACATTGTATTCCATACTATTCTACTGTATCTATGCAGCTCTGACATTGTATTCTATTCTATTCTACTGTATCTATGCAGCTCTGACATTGTATTCCATACTATTCTACTGTATCTATGCAGCTCTGACATTGTATTCTATTCTATTCTACTGTATCTATGCAGCTCTGACATTGTATTCCATTCTATTCTACTGTATCTATGCAGCTCTGACATTGTATTCTATTCTATTCTACTGTATCTATGCAGCTCTGACATTGTATTCTATTCTATTCTACTGTATCTATGCAGCTCTGACATTGTATTCCATACTATTCTACTGTATCTATGCAGCTCTGACATTGTATTCCATAGTATTCTACTGTATCTATGCAGCTCTGACATTGTATTCCATACTATTCTACTGTATCTATGCAGCTCTGACATTGTATTCCATACTATTCTACTGTATCTATGCAGCTCTGACATTGTATTCCATACTATTCTACTGTATCTATGCAGCTCTGACATTGTATTCCATACTATTCTACTGTATCTTAGTCTATGCCGCTCTGACATTGCTCGTCCATATATTTATATATTCTTGATTCCATTCCTTTACTTTAGATGGGCTCTGACATTGTTTCTAGATATTACTGCACTGACATTGTATTCCATACTAAAAATCACAAGCATTTCTACTGCTATGCTCCTTGCAATTCTAATCTATCAGCTCTGCTTGTAAACACGTATATATGTGGCAATTCTACTGCATTTGATAATTGTAAATCTAGACCATTTAAATAAATAAATCTAGGCAGCTCTGACATTGTATGGATTTTACATGACTGGGCAGAGGCGCTATTCTACATCTAGGGACATGGACCTGGGAGGGAATAAGAGCCAGGCCCAGCCAATCAGATTCTATTAGTTTTATCCCCTCTGACAAAAGGGCTTTATTACATTGTATTCAGAAAATCTATCCTCAGATTCATCAGTTGTTCTATGCCGCTCTGACATGGCTGGTCTGACAGATTCGATCCCTGTATCTGAGCTCTGACATTGGAGGTCCTGGTCTACTGTTTTGAGGCTCTGACTGGATTCTACTGTATCTGCCTGTTCTCTAAAATGACATTGGATTCTATTCTATTCTACTGTATCTATATACATTGATTCTATTCTCAGTTCTATGCCGGACATTCCTGCAGTCATGCAGCTTGACAAATCCACGTATCTCCCTCAAAACTTGACATTGTATTCTGACATCTGTGGCATTGTTCCATAGTGTGAGCAAAACTGCACTGTTTTAGAAGCTCTGACATTGTATTCTTTCTATTGCTGTATCTATGCCCCTGACATTCTATTCTACTGCACAAGGTGCACCTGTGTAATGATCATGCTGTTGAATTCAGATTGTTCATTGTATGCCACACCTGTCAGGTGGATGGATTATCTTGACAACTGTATCTAGCAGCTCTGAATGCTCACTGTACAGGGATGTAAATTCAAATTTGTGACATTGTATTCAACATTTGTGTGCATATGGAACATTTCTGAGATCTTTTATTTCAGCTGATGAAACATGGGACCAAAACTGTACATGTTGTGTTTATATTTTTGTAATTTTTATTTATTATTTTTTTTATTTTATTATTTAACTAGGAAAGTCAGTTAAGAACCAATTCTTATTTTCAATGACAGCCTACCAGGGAACAGTGGGTTAACTGCCTTGTTCTTTAGATGGGCAGAATTACCTTGTCAGCTAAAAACACAAGATTCGATCTTGCAACCTTCCATTTGATTTGTTACTAAATAAATAAATTAGGCCAACTATGGATTTTACATGAACCACTATGCTACCTGCCACCCCCACATTATGGGCTATTGTGTGTAGGCCAGTGACAACATCTCAATTGAATCCATTTTAAGTTCAGGCTGTATAAAGCTACGGGGTGAATACTTGCTGTAGGTCATAGGTCATAGGGATGAGATGTAGACGTACTGTATATTTAATACTGTAATGGTACTTTAATACTACTCTGGTACCTGTTCTTGTAGCCTTCTGTAGAGAAGGGGTTTCTTCCATTGAGCGAGGCTGCAGCTGGTAGCAGGATGGCAGGAACTGACGTCAGGTCATACGCCTCATAAGAGCTGGAGGGCGGAGGTGCACAGCATCAACACCCTAGCACACCGTCAACCCCAACACACACTAATAAAGTTTTTTTTTTTTTTTTTTATGTTTAAACTCCAATGACTGTCAGATTAGAGTCTACAGACTATGACTTTGAATCAGAAGGGGTTTGGCCCGGCTCCTCTCTGCTGTCTGACACATTGTAACCTACCAGCTAATCTCCCTCAGTGTAACAGGGGTGGAAAAAGTACCCAATTGTCGTACTTGAGTAAAAGTACAGATACCTTAAGAGGAAGTTACTCAAGTTAGTCAGCCAGTAAAATACTGCTTGAGTAAACGTATTTGGTTTTTAAATATAATTCAGTATTAAAAGCACATGTAATTGCTAAATTATACTTAAGTATCAAAAGTAAAATTTAAAAAATATAAAATCACTTAAAATGTCTTTATATTATGCAAAGCAGATGGCGCCATTTTTTTTGTTGTTAACATTTACAGATAGCCAGGGGAACACTCCAACACTCAGACATTATTTACAGATAGCCAGGGGAACACTCCAACATCATTTACAGATAGCCAGGGGAACACTCCAACACTCAGACATCATTTACAGATAGCCAGGGGAACACTCCAACACTCAGACATCATTTACAGATAGCCAGGGGAACACTCCAACACTCAGAGATTATTTACAGAGAGCCAGGGGTACACTCCAACACTCAGACATTATTTACAGATAGCCAGGGGAACACTCCAACATCATTTACAGATAGCCAGGGGAACACTCCAACATCATTTACAGATAGCCAGGGGAACACTCCAACACTCAGAGATTATTTACAGAGAGCCAGGGGTACACTCCAACACTCAGACATTATTTACAGAGAGCCAGGGGTACACTCCAACACTCAGACATTATTTACAGATAGCCAGGGCCACACTCCAACACTCAGACATTATTTACAGATAGCCAGGGGAACACTCCAACACTCAGAGATTATTTACAGATAGCCAGGGGAACACTCCAACACTCAGACATTATTTACAGATAGCCAGGGGAACACTCCAACACTCAGAGATTATTTACAGATAGCCAGGGGAACACTCCAACACTCAGAGATTATTTACAGATAGCCAGGGGAACACTCCAACACTCAGAGATTATTTACAGATAGCCAGGGGTACACTCCAACACTCAGACATTATTTACAGATAGCCAGGGGAACACTCCAACACTCAGACATTATTTACAGATAGCCAGGGGAACACTCCAACACTCAGACATTATTAAAAGATGCATTTGTGCTTAGTGAGTCTGCAAAGCCAGAGGCAGTAGGGATGAGCACGCGTTCTCTTGATAAGTGCGTGAATTTGACTATTATCCAATCCTGTTAAGCGTTCAAAATATAAACGAGATATTTTTACTTAAGCACTTTACACAACTGGGTGTAATAGCAGGGGCCGACTTTGCGATTTCGGGGGGCCGTTTCAAAATGCAATTGAGAGGCCCCTTACACACAAAAGGGATATTTTCCTCCATACATTAAGTATTATAATAATGAATAACCTGGTGTTAAAAATACCTTCAATTCTAGGGTTTAATTTCAGCTCAATTCATGTTCGTTTTTCCATTTGTGTCAAAAACTGTCTCTGGGCCCCCCCCCCCCGGGGCAGCTGGGGCCTGTTTTCTTTGAAACATGACTGAGTCAGACTGGCATTTACAGACAGTAGAGACACAGAGCACAGTGATGGATTAATGTATTCCGGATGGGCTGCTTAGTTACCCCGAAGGCCAAGCGGGGTCTGCTTACCCAAAGGCGCAGGGGCGAGCAGGGGCCTGGGAAAGCTCCTTGTGGAGGGTATAGTGGTGGAGGTGGCCCGACCGGTGGATCTGGTAGTCTCTGGGCAGGGGAGGGATGGAGCCGCTAGGCTTCATGGGACGCTCATCTGAGTGGGCAAAATAAAAACAAGAGAGTGGAAATGGGGGAAAACAACATTGGTTCAAATAGAAGATGAAGCCACAGTTTGACGTGGATGTCGCTGGTCCAAAACAAGTGCCTAGAAGGGTTCACACACACACACACACACACACACACACACACACAGGACTGCTGCAACCAAGCCTGACAATGTCATAAGGAAAATACAAATGCTGAGGTCGCCATCTACTGGTGAGTCTGGAGTCACACGTGTCCAACGTCAATCAAACGGAGCCTTTTTTTTCCCTTTTATTTATCCGTTATTTTACCAGGTAAGTTGACTGAGAACAGATTCTCATTTACAGCAACGACCTGGGGAATAGTTACAGGGGAGAGGAGGGGGATGAATGAGTGCATTGTAAACTGGGGATTATTAGGTGACCGTGATGGTTTGAGGGTCAGATTGGGACTTCAACCAGGACACCGGGGTTAAACACCCCTACTCTCACGATAAGAACAAGGGGGGCTCAAAATCCAAAGTAACAGTCAGTATCTGGTGTGGTCACCAGCTGCATTAAGTACTGCCTTCACTCCTGCATACCACATATTTTTATTTTACCTTTATTTAACTAAGCAAGTCAGTTAAGAACAAATTCTTATTTACAATGACGGCCTAGGAACATTGAGTTAACTGCCTTGTTCAGGGGGCAGAACAGATTTTTACCTCGTCAGCTCTGGGATTCGATCTAGCAAACATTCTGGTTACTAACCTACCTGCCGCCCCTGTGCTGTGGGAGAAAAGGCCGTGGATGTTACAGTAATAATCACCTGGGGAAAAAAATAAAACGAATACCTCGGAAATCACACTTGGGATACATCCTGCTGTCATTCTTCCATGTCTTATCAAACCGAAAGTGTCTCTCAGAGATGTCTTTCTCTGGGTAGTTATTATCTGAGGTGCCCAGCCGGGACAACGGAGACGCCTCTCTGCCCAGGAAGGAGGAAGTAGACCTGAACACCAAAATAACATTTCAATAGTAGTCCACAAATTAAAAACCCATCCAACTGAATGTAGTAGTGTCTAATGATAATATATTCATAATATAGCTAACCTGACTCAGCATCTCAAATGGCACCCTAAACCCCATGTAGTACACTTCCCCCTATACATATATCTACCTCCATCACTATACATATATCTACCTCCATTACTACAGTATCCCTGTCCCTTCCCCATATACATATATACCTCCATCACTCCAGTATCCCTGTCACCTTACCCCTATACATATCTACCTCCATCACTCCAGTATCCCTGTCACCTTACCCCTATACATATCTACCTCCATCACTCCAGTATCCCTGTTTCCTTCCCCCTATACATATCTACCTCCATCACTGCAGTATCCCTGTCCCCTTCCCCCTATACATATCTACCTCCATCACTCCAGTATCCCTGTCTCCTTCCCCTCCATCATAGTATCCCTGTCTCCTTCCCCCTATACATATCTACCTCCATCACTATCCCTGTCCCTTACCCCTATACATATCTACCTCCATCACTCCAGTATCCCTGTCTCCTTGTATCCCCTATACATATCTACCTCCATCACTCCCTGTATCCCTGTCCCCTCCATCACCCCCTATACATATCATCCATCTAGTATCCTCCCTTCCCCCTATCACATATCTACCTCCATCACTCCAGTATCCCTGTCCCCTTCCCCCTATACCCCTATACATATCTACCTCCATCACTCCAGTATCCCTGTCCCCTTCCCCCATATACATATCTACCTCCATCACTCCAGTATCCCTGTCCCCTACCCCCATATACATATCTACATCTATCCTCCATCATATCTACCCAGTATCCCTGTCCCTTACCCCCTATACATATCTACCTCCATCACTACCTCCATCCAGTATCCCTACCAGTCCCCCTTCCCCCCCCTATACATCCCCTTCCCCCCCTATACATATCTACCTCCATCACTCCAGTATCCCTGTCTCCTTCCCCCTATACATATCTACCTCCATCACTCCAGTATCCCTGTCCCTTCCCCCTATACATATCTACCCCATATACAGTATCCCTACCCCTCCATCCATCTCCAGTATCCCTGTCTCCTTCCCCCTATACATATCTACCTCCATCACTCCAGTATCCCTGTCCCTTACCCCTATACATAAATACCTCCATCACTCCAGTATCCCTGTTTCCTTCCCCTCCATCACATATCTACCTCCATCACTCCAGTATCCCTGTCTCCTTCCCCTATACATATCTACCTCCATCACTCCAGTATCCCTCCTTCCCCATATCTATACATATCTACCTCCATCACTCCAGTATCCCTGTCTCCTTCCCCTCCATACATATCTACCTCCATCCATCACTCCAGTATCCCTGTCTCCTTCCCCTATACATCATCTACCTCCATCACTCCAGTATCCCTGTCTCCTTCCCCTCCATCACTAGTATCCCTGTCCCTTCCCCTATACATATCTACCTCCATCACTCCAGTATCCCTGTCTCCTTCCCCTATACATATCTACTCCATCACTCCAGTATCCCTGTCTCCCCCTTCCTACCTCCATCACTAGTATCCCTGTCTCCTTCCCCCTATCTATCCTCCATCACTCCAGTATCCCTGTCCCTTACCCCCTATACATATCTACCTCCATCACTCCAGTATCCCTGTCCCCTTACCCCTATACATATCTACCTCCATCACTCCAGTATCCCTGTCCCCTTACCCCTATACATATCTACCTCCATCACTTCCCCTAGTATCCCTCCATCACTCTCCCTTCCCCCCCCCCTATACATATCTACCTCCATCACTCCAGTATCCCTGTCTCCTATACATATATCTACCTCCATCACTCCAGTATCCCTGTCCCCTACCCCTATACACATCTACCTCCATCACTCCAGTATCCCTGTCTCCTTCCCCCTATACATATCTACCTCCATCACTCCAGTATCCCTGTCCCATATACCCCCTATACATATCTACCCTGTCTCCATCACTCCAGTATCCCTACATATCCCCCCTTCCCCTACCTATACATATCCCTGTCCCTTCCCCTCCATCTACTCCATCAGTATCCTGTCCCCTTACCCCTATACATATCTACCATCTCCATCACTCCAGTATCCCCTGTCCCCTATACATATCTACCTCCACCCCCTGTCTATACATATCTACCTCCATCACTCCAGTATCCCTGTCCCCTTATCCTCCATCACTCCAGTATCCCTGTCTCCTTCCCCCTATACTACCTCCATCACTCCAGTATCCCTGTTTCCTTCCCCCTATACATATCTAGTATCCTCCATCATACAGTATCCCTGTCCCCTGTCCCCTTACCCCTATACATATCTACCCCACTATACATATCTCCATCACTCCATCACTATACACATCTACCTCCATCACTATACCCTGTCTACCTCCATCACTATACACATCTACCTCCATCACATCACTATACATATCTACCTCCATCACTATACATATCTACCCAGTATCCCTGTCACTATACATATCTACCTCCATCACTATACATATCTACCTCCATCACTATACATATCTACCTCCATCACTATACACATCTACCTTCCCCCTATATCACTATACACATCTACCTCCATCACTATACACATCTATCTCCATCACTATACACATCTATCTACTCCATCACTATACACATCTACCTCCATCACTATACATATCTACCTCCATCACTATACATATCTACCTCCATCACTATACATATCTACCTCCACTCCAGTCACTCCAGTATCCCTGTTTCCATTCCTATCCCTGTCCCTTACCCCTATACATATCTACCTCCATCACTCTATACATCTACCTCATCACTACAGTATCCCTGTCCCCTTCACCCCTATACATATCTACTATACTCCATCACTATACACATCTACCTCCATCACTATACACATCTACCTCCATCACTATACACTATCTACCTCCATCACTATACATCATCTACCTCCATCACTATCCCTGTTTCCTTCCTCCTACATCTACCTCCATCACTATACATATCTATCCATCACTATACACTCCATCACTCCAGTATCCCCATGTCTATACCTTCCCCATCACTATCTACCCCCATCACTATACATCACTCCATCAGTATCCCTGTCTCCTTCCCCCTATACATGTCTACCTCCATCACTCCAGTATCCCTGCACATGTAAATATGGCATTGGAACTGACTTTAAATATTTCCTGTATATAGTATGCTTACTGAAATGTGAATTTAAATATCCCCCCCCCATCATCTTCTAGTAATAAACTCAGCAAAAAAAAGAAACGTCCTCTCACTGTCAACTGCATTTATTTTCAGCAAACTTAACATGTGTAAATATTTGAATGAACAAAAAGATTCAACAACTGAATCATAAACTGAACCAGTTCCACAGACATGTGACTAACAGAAATGGAATAATGTGTCCCTGAACAAAGGGGGGGGGGGGTTCAAAATCAAAAGTAACAGTCAGTATCTGGTGTGGCCACCAGCTGCATTAAGTACTGCAGTGCATCTCCTCCTCATGGACTGCACCAGATTTGCCAGTTCTTGCTGTGAGATGTATCCCACAGTTCCCAGACACTCCGATCCAACAGGTCCCAGACGTGCTCAATGGGAGCACGTTGAGATCCGGGCTCTTCGGTGGCCGTGGCAGAACACTGACATTCCTGTCTTGCAGGAAATCACACACAGAACGACCAGTATGGCTGTTGGCATTGTCATGCTGGAGGGTGATGTCAGGATGAGCCTGCAGGAAGGATAACACATGAGGGAGGAGGATGTCTTCCCTGTAACGCACAGCGTTGATATTGCCTGCAATGACAAGCTCAGTCCGATGATGCTGTGACACACCGCCCCAGAACATGACGATAAACACGAATCCGACCATCACCCCTGAAACAAAACCGCGACTCGTCAGTGAAGAGCATTTTTTGCCAGTCCTGTCTGGTCCAGGGACGGTGGGTTTTTGCCCATAGGCGACGTTGTTGCCAGTGTTGTCTGGTGAGGACCTGCCTTACAACAGGCCTACAAGCCCTCAGTCCAGCTTCTCTAGGCCTATTGCGGACAGTCTGAGCACTGATGGAGGGATTGTACGTTCCTGGTGTAACTCGGGCAGTTGTTGTTGCCATCCTGTACCTGTCCCGCAGGTGTGATGTTGGGATGTACCGATCCTGTGCAGGTGTTGTTACACGTGGTCTGCCACTGCGAGGACGATCAGCTGTCCGTCCTGTCTCCTTGTAGCGCTGTCTTAGGCGTCCCACAGTACGGACAGTGTAATTTATTGCCCTGGCCACATCTGCAGTCCTCAAGCCTTCTTGCAGCATGTCTAAGACACGTTCACGCAGATGAGCAGGGACCCTGGGCATCTTTCTTTTGGTGTTTTTCCAGAGTCAGTAGAAAGGCCTCTTTAGTGTGCTAAGTTTTTATTGCCTACCGTCCGTAAGCTGTTCGTGTCTTTACGACCGTTCCACAGGTGCATGTTCATTAATTGTTTATGGCTCATTGAACAAGCATAGGAAACAGTATTTAAATCCTTTACAAATAAGATCTGTGAAGTTGTTTTGATTTTTACAAATTATCTTTAAAAGACAGGGTCCTGAAAATGGGCCGTTTCTTTTTTTTGCTGAGTTTACATTGCATTGACTATTGCATTGTTGGTTGAGTTTGCAAGAAAGGCATTTTACTGTACTTGTGCATGTGGAATTAACACCTTAAACTTTCGACCAGGACCCATCAAAAGTAGTGCACTATATAGGGAATAGGGTGCCATAGGGTTCTGGTCTAAAGTAGTGCACTATATAGGGAATAGGGTTCCATAGGGCTCTGGTCTAAAGTAGTGCACTATATAGGGAATAGGGTTCCATAGGGCTCTGGTCTAAAGTAGTGCACTATATAGGGAATAGGGTTCCATAGGGCTCTGGTCTAAAGTAGTGCACTATATAGGGAATAGGGTGCCATATAGGGAAGTAGACATTCTCTTGTACACTTAACGTTACTTACCCCTCTACATTCCAGGTGGAATCCTTTCGGTCCCTGGAGTCTAGAATTTGAAAATCAAATAAAAAGCATGTTGTGTTATTCAGATATAAGATGTGAAGGAAGTAGAATCAGTCACACTACAGGTGTTTAATCTAATAGGATTAGATACTGTACATGCAGCAGCTACTCTTCCTGGTGTAACCATCATATCAAACTAGCGTCACCACCCTGGATGGTTCCGACCTTGAATATGTGGACATCTGTAAGTACCTAGGTGTCTGGCTAGACTGTAAACTCTCCTTCCAGACTCATATCAAACATCTCCCAATCGAAAATCAAATCTAGAAATCGGCTTTCTATTGCCCAACAAAGCATCCTTCATTCACCCCACCAAACTTACCCTAGTAAAACTGACTATCCTATCGATCCTCGACGATGTCATCTACAAAATAGCTTCCAATACTCTACTCAGCAAATTGGATGTAGTCTATCACAGTGCTATCACAGTGCCATCCGTTTTGTTACTAAAGCACCTTATACCACCCACCACTGCAACCTGTATGCTCTAGTCGGCTGGCCCTCGCTACATGTTCGTCGTCAGACACACTGGCTCCAGGTCATCTATAAGTCTATTCTATGTAATGCTCCGCCTTCTCAGTTCACTGGTCACGATAACAACACCCACCCGTAGCACACATTCCAGCAGGTATATCTCACTGGTCATCCCCAAAGCCAATTCCTCCTTTGGCCGCCTTTCCTTCCAGTTCTCTGCTGCCAATGACTGGAACGAATTGCAAAAAAAAAAAATCACTGAAGCTGGAGACTTCAGTTTGTTTATTCCATGTGTAACTGTTGTTTCTGTCGCACTGCTTTGCTTTATCTTTTCCAGGTCGCAGTTGTAAATGAGAACTTGTAGGCAAGAACATTAATTACATTAATAAAATAAAAAATAATACGCGTTACTGGAAAGACGACAAAAATACTATTTACACACTATTCATATATACACAATCATATTCTTATATATAGAGTACAGTTTGATTTTAAGAGGAGGCGCTGTGATGTGTCTTTCTATTTGTTTTTTTAAGGCTAAACTTGCTTTTTGTCTGGTGGCCGAACATTCCAAGATGCACGGCTCAGTCAGCTGAGGCCAAGCATTAAAGTGCCGTGTACCCAGTCTCATCGTGGAACATTACCGGTGTGTAATGGGCTGGCTATCTAGCTGCTGGCTAATGAAATGAGGTCAGCGCTCTACAGGAGACTCCAAGGGGCAACAAGATCCTGTTCATGAGTGATTAGTGCACTATACAGGGAAACCTATCATCAGAAGCCTATTTATTTTATTTATCCGTTATTTTACCAGGTAAATTGACTGAGAAGACATTCTCATTTACAGCAACGACCTGGGGAATAGTTACAGGGGAGAGGAGACGAATGAAACAATTGTAAACTGGGGATTATTAAGTGACCATGATGGTTTGAGGGCCAGATTTGGAATTTAGCCAGGACACCGGGGTTATCACCCCTACTCTTACAATAAGTGCCATGAGATCTTTAATGACCTCAGAGTCTGGACACCCGTTTAACGTCCCATCCGAAAGACTGCACCCTACACAGGGCAGTGTCGCCAATCACTGCTCTGGGGCATTGGGATAGTTTTTTTTAGACCAAAGGAAAGAGTGCCTCCTACTGGCCCTCCAACACCACTTCTAGCAGCATCTGGTCTCCCATCCAGGGACTGACCAGGACCGACCCTGCCTAGCTTCAGAAGCAAGCCAGCAGTGGTATGCAGGGTGGCATGCTCTCTATTGGCACCACACTGGGAAAGGGGGACATTTGGGACGAAGTGATATAACCTGGCTCTGGACATATGTATAATGGACAGTCAGAAAGTACACCAGTTAGAGGGCTCAAAACAAAACCAGCATGCATTGCCCTTAAAGGGATGTGCCACCCTATAGTTCAAATCAAATCAAATTTTATTTATCACATTCACATGGTTAGCAGATGTTAATGCGAGTGTAGCGAAATGCTTGTGCTTCTAGTTCCGACAATGCAGTGATAACCAACAAGTAATCTAACTAACAATTCCAAAACTACTGTCTTATAGACAGTGTAAGGGGATAAAGAATATGTACATAAAGATATATGAATGAGTGATGGTACAGAGCAGCATACAGTAGATGGTATCGAGTACAGTATATACATATGAGATGAGTATGTAGACAAAGTAAACAAAGTGGCATAGTTAAAGTGGCTAGTGATACATGTATTACATAAGGATGCAGTCGATGATGTAGAGTACAGTATATACGTATGCATATGAGATGAATAATGTAGGGTAAGTAACATTATATAAGGTAGCATTGTTTAAAGTTGCTAGTGATATATTTACATCATTTCCCATCAATTCCCATTATTAAAGTGGCTGGAGTTGAGTCAGTGTCAGTGTCAGTGTGTTGGCAGCAGCCACTCAATGTTAGTGGTGGCTGTTTAACAGTCTGATGGCCTTGAGATAGAAGCTGTTTTTCAGTCTCTCGGTCCCAGCTTTGATGCACCTGTACTGACCTCGCCTTCTGGATGATAGCGGGGTGAACAGGCAGTGGCTCGGGTGGTTGATGTCCTTGATGATCTTTATGGCCTTCCTGTAACATCGGGTGGTGTAGGTGTCCTGGAGGGCAGGTAGTTTGCCCCCGGTGATGCGTTGTGCAGACCTCACTGCACAACGCATGAAATGTGACCCGAAACTTGATCATGATAAGGTTCCCCTCGTTGGACAATACGGATAACACATGCCATAAATGCTTTTAAAACAATTACCTGCACTCCAGATTGCTAAATGAGCCAATAAACGGTATAGGCATAGTTGTCTAGAACATACACATGTTTATATCCTCACGACAAAGTATTATTCTTTCAAATAAAATAAAATCCTCAAAGTGCGCCGTCAGATTAATATCCTTATTTTGACTACAACTCCCATCGCGCAAAGCGGTCTTCCTAGTCTCCCTGCCGGCAGGTCAACGAGGCCACTGCGCGTTGCCATAGCAACCCGACTCCTGTAGTTTTGCGCTAGAAACGCGATTTCTACCAGGATCAATATGTGGAGAATGCAACGTTTACATCGATAGCTAGTTGTAAAATAATCCCCGAAACAAACTGCATTAAAACTACTTCTCGTTCGGATATCGACTATTGTAACTTTTTCTAGCGATCGCTTTGCATTGTGGGTTTTGTAGTCGACTTGAACTCCGCAGATTATCATAAATTGCTTCCTGACACATGCGTTACAAAAAGGAATTTGGATGATTATTAATGTAAACTGCACACGGATCATGAACAGCATGCATGACAATGTCAGGATTGAGAAGAAATTGACTACTTGTATAGTCTTTAAGAAATATTTGCTTTAAACGCCTAACCACTTGTATACTCTTACTTGCATCCACTTTAGACATACAAATCAGACGCGTTTCTTCACGGTACCCAAACCAGAAACAGATTTAATGCGTTCTGTAAAAAACAAGCATTCCTACTTACCGCTCAGAGGGCATTTTCTCCTTAATGTATGGACATGAATCGGCTTGACTCCGGCCAGCCTTCCTCCTGGTATTTGTAACCCCGGACAATGACGTCCGGAGAGCGGTCCATAGCGGCCTTGGCCCAACTGCGTCAAGTCCCCGGCGGTGCCGAGAGAAGCCGCTAGTGTTATCACCTTCGGGCTGGCTGTGGGGTGCATCACGCTAATACGACGCACCGATATTCCAAACTCATAAACTAACTAAATAATTAGTCATGTTAACAAAAAAAGACGAATTAAAAACTAAGCAGCCGAGAGCTTGAGAAAGCCCACTAGAGGCTACGTGGCGTATTGAATCATGTGGTTTCCATGGCTACGGGCTGTGGATGGCCAAGCAGCGGGCCTGACATTTAATTTAACCTTTATTTAACTCGGCAAGACAGTTAAGAACAAATCCTTATTTTCAATGACGGCCTAGGAACAGTGAGTTAACTGCCTTGTTCAGGTGCAGAACGACAGATTTCTACATCGTCAGCTCAAGGATTTGAACTAGCAACTTTTTGGTTACTGGCCCAATGCTGTCGCCCCAATCACCATGCCCCAGCCCAAATTATTTACATAGTAACACACCTCATATACAACTCGCCTAACCAAACAAGTTCATGTAATATAAAGTGATATGTGACCAAGTTTGTGACAGCATTGCTTAGTTAATGAAGTGCTTGTATAGAAGCTACAACATTTATTTGTTAAAAATGCCTCAAAAGATGTGACTCAAGTCATTACTGATGTGACAAAATAGTGTGGACCAGAAGCAAAGCTCTCCAAAGCTTGTTCCTAGCGCCCTACAGGTTCAGGTTAGGTACAAATGGGGATGGAGTAAAAACCACACAGCTCTCCAGCAACAAGCTTGGAAAGCACTGCTGTAGAGTCCAGTGTTTTTATGTAGGAAACCACTTGGGAAGGTTCAACATACGACACAAAACAGATTATAGACACCAGAGTTATGAGACAACACCAATAAGTTCCTTTTGATATTTATTGTACAGACAACAGCATCCTTTGGGGGGAAAAAAACCTGGAAGACAAGAAATTTGAATATCAGAAAACACGTTTCTTACAGCGAACACATTTCCAATGTTTAGTTTGAGATCCATTGTTGTCACCCAAAAAATTAATTTATTTTCAGTAACTGGATGGGAGAACATCCTCGAAGTGCCAGTAGTTCAATGTGGTTTCAGACAAATTGGCTTAATTTTTCAGACTGGTTTCACCAGAGTCGATAAGATGGGGAAAAAAGTTCAGCATCATTAACCACATTTTGTAAAAAACAGAAACTGGACACTTAGGGACTTTGAAAAAAGATACCCATAAACAATGTTCAGATGGTTTTGTTCTCGATCACAACACCGGCATAAACCCCGGTAAGGCAGTGGTCACCAACCTTGACAGCACACCCGTCGGCCATCAGCCCCAATAATCTTTCCTTCGTCCCAAAGTGCCCGTGTACACTTCCCCTCACTCGAAAGGAAAAATGGCCGTCAAAAGAAATGGAAACTCCATCCAACCCACAGCCTCCCAATCCAACCCACAGCCTCCCAATCCAATATATTTGTGGAAAGAATTGATGGAATACCAGGTCGTCATGTAAAAGGGACAACAGGTCATAGATCAGCACCTACTCTGACACACACACCCAAAGAAGTCCCAAATGGCACCCCAATTCCCTACATAGTGAACTATTTATGGGTTGAACTAGTGCACTACATAAGGAATAGGGGATCACTTGGGGATACAAACCTACAGGTTTCCCATCTCACCTGAACTCTACCCCTGTCCCTGGCGTTCCCCCCCCAAACTCAGTCCCTGGGACTCCCAACGTGTGAACATTTTTGGTGTTAGCCCCGACAATACAAAGCTTGATTATTTGAATCAGCTGTGTAGCACTATGGGGGCTGGGTTCCCCCGAGGACCGAGTGTTGGAAACACTGCCTTAGAAAAATCACGAGTCACCTCTAGTTCATCCTCCTGACCAGTCTGTTGATCTGGTCCTCCCTGTTTCCAGCGTCGCCTCCCTCCACAAAGTGAGTCGTCTTCTTGTTCATGCCGCCGCGGGGTGTGGACAGTTTGAAGGGCCACAGGAAGTTGTTGGCAGGCTTGAAGTTCTTCCCGACTGTGTAGATCTCATGGATCAGGTCCTCCACGCAGATGATGCTGTATTTACCTGAGGGACGAGGACAGAGTTTTAGAATAAGGCTGTAAAGTAACAAAATGCCAAGAGGTCTGAATACTTTCCAAAGGTAGTGAATTGAGCAGATGCTATTGCTGTTGTAGAGAAAAGGGTACGGCTAACGGTTTGTGTACAGTAATGGGAAATCCATGTCCCAAATCACGAAATGCAGTCGCCTATTCTGCCATTTCAGATCGCAGTCGTTTTCTCAATGTGGTTTCAGACAAATTGGCTTATTTTTTTCAGACTGGTTTCACCAGAGTCGATAAGATGGGGAAAAAAGTTGAGCATCATTAACCACATTGTGACGTTTGAACGACAGGAAGAAGACATCGTCACCAGCTATACCAAGTAACACATCAAAGTCCAGGTAACTTTTTTTATTTTACCTTTATTTAACCAGGCAAGTCAGTTAAGAACAAATTCTTATTTACAATGACTGCCTGGGAACAGTGGGTTAACTGCCTGTTCAGGGGCAGAACAACAGATTTGTACCTTGTCAGCTCAGGGGTTTGAACTTGCAACCTTCCGGTTACTAGTCCAACGCTCTAACCACTAGGCTACGCTGCCGCCCCGACTTGAATACATCCATGTTTTACCCAGCACCCGAGTAACGGTGTACGGGACATGGAAATTTGTCCCATCAAAAAAGGGATAGTCTTTAACCATCTAGTCTATGTTAAGATGTGGGAAAAGGCTTTGACCTCCCAACATTATGAAGCGATTCAGTCCCATATAAGTAAATGCGTACCCAGGGCCTTCTCGACCAGGGCGTTGTCCGTGAGGGCGATGCGCTGCTTGGTCATCCTGCCATGGCCACGCTTGTAGATCAGCTCTCGAACAGACTTCAGGTTGGGGTACCTACGAAACAAGAGCAGGAAAATACTATCTGGGGTACCTACGAAACAAGAGCAGGAAAATACTATCTGTGGAACAGCAATGCAGGTAGCGTAGTCGCAACCAAACAGTGAGAATTACTGCACCCAACCAAAACAATGCATTTGGTTCATATCATACCGGGCACGTCTTTAGTAATATCAATGTGGTTTCAGACAAATTGGCTTAATTTTTCAGACTGGATTCACCAGAGTCGATAAGATGGGGAAAAAAGTTGAGCATCATTAACCACGTTGTGTAAAAATACCAGACAATCACCGCAGCAGAATTCAGGTTGTACCACTACCTTAAATCAAGTAAAGCAACACAAAACCACAACTGTCCAATTCAACAGGGCTGTCCACATCAAAGCAGGGGTGTATTCATTCGTGCAAACCTGTTTGCAACATGAAAAGTTCTGCTACGAAAACGAGCATTTCTTGTTGGCCAATTCAGGTTAGTCTCTTCCCTACATCGGATCGTTGGCTTCCTGGTGAATACACCGTGGTAGTGATGTCAGTCTTACCCCCAAGCGATGTAGGGCTCGGCGATCCTCAACATGTTGATGGAAGCCTTGTTCAGTTTGACGAAGACTCCGTTGAAGATCTGACGCAGACGCATGAGTTGGAGGACCTTGCGCACCTTGGGGCTGACACCGTTGATACTAAAAAAAGGGGGGGGGGGGGCAGAAGGTGTTAGTTATGTTCAGCACAACATCACTTGTCTTAATGTTCCAGTTGGCTTTTAGTTTACATTCAATGTGGTTTCAGACAAATTGGCTTATTTTTCAGACTGGTTTCACCAGAGTCGATAAGATGGGGAAAAAAGTTGAGCATCATTAACCACGTTGTGTAGAACTTCGAATGACAGGAAGAAGACATGGTCACCAGCTATACCAAGTAACAAATCAAATCAATGTCCAGGTAACGACTTGAATACATCCATGTTTTACCCAGCACCTGAGTAACGGTTTACGGGACATGGAAATCTGACAAAAACAGGGATAAAATACACATTTAGCAGTCTAATCCACAGAAACATACCCCCTGATCCTGATGACGAAGGCCAGCTTGGGCTCAGCTGGGACGTAGAAGTTCCCGACCTTGCGGGCAGTCCTCCCCATACGGATCTCACGCCGGTACATCTCCCTGTACTCCTTGTGGTACTTCTCAGCCCTCTTGTAGATCAGTTTCCTGGTCACCTTACGAGTCTGGGGATACAAAGCATCAACTATGATTCAGAGCAGAACATCACAGCTGGGTAACACCTCTAGTTAACTTCAGTATGAACAAAAACATGTTTTTTAGCAGCTGGTTGTATGGCATTCACCCACCACTGTACATAAGGATGCAATGTTTAAAACTGATCAAATACATTTTATTTGTCATATGCATCGAATACAACAGGTGGAGGAGACCTTACAGTGTAATGTTTATTTACAAGCCGTAAACCAACGATGCAGTTTCAACGTTATAGCCGGCAATGATTATTTAGGACATTTCTACGTGGTTTCAGACAAATTGGCTTATTTTTCAGACTGGTTTCACCAGAGTCGATAAGATGGGGAAAAAAGTTGAGCATCATTAACCACGTTGTAGTTATACGGTTTAAATGACAGCGGGTAGATATTACACCCCCCACCCACAACCAGTTCTAACCGCACTTAAGGGGAGATTATATGCATTGTAAAATTACATATGGAAGCCTGCTAGTTAGGTTAGTACTTTAGTTAGTTCAAACTTACTTTTTTTTCGGCAAGCATCTTCTTGATGCGCATGGTCTTCATGGTGGCGAAGGCCTTCCGCCTTTTCAAAAGGCTCTCAGGGACCGCCGGAACCTTCTTTCTGCAACAGACGCGACACTTTGTTTAGAGTAAGGAGAAAATAGTTTAACATGGATGGAAGTGACTGACTGAGGAATAGTAATTTAACGGACCAAACATTGTTGCGAAACTGGCCGGTTAGTTTCGACGGGCGATGACAGACGCAAAGTCTACTTTGTGATATTGTGGAGCTCAAACAGCGAAATACTCAGAAAATAATACTATGTACCTCATTGGCAATATGCAAGTAATACTACGAGACACGCATCGCATATAAGTAAAAACATGTGCAAATCGATTCGCAAGACGGGCATGTTTCTGACCGCATCCAGTCTCGAGTCAACAAAATCAACAAAAATATCGTAAAGTAAAAAACGCCACTCCACACTACCGACACGACAAATATGTTCTATAGTTGACGAAAACTGACTAAATGTCAAATAACGTTGGATATTTGTGAAATTAGTAGATGGACATAGATTCTTGCAGAGCAGAAATCACTTACTCTGCGTCCGCCATTGTGTCCACCGAGAAAGAGACTTTCTTTCATGCGCATGCGTGAGTTAAAAGCTTGTAGGACCCCAGTCGCTGTCTATTAAACTGCCTGAGAAGAATTTGCTTTTGCAGCTAATCTCACAGTGTCTACCATAAAGTGGCGATTTTAGCACGTAAATCTTGGTGGGGCAAACTCAACATGAGAAACGGTGCACACGAACTGTTAGGGCCTTCATTTTTTTAATATATGTTTTTTATTTAACCTTTATTTAACTTGACAAGTTAGTTAAGAACAAATTCTTATTTACAATGAAGGTCTACCGAAATGCAAAAGGCCTCCTGTGGGGGGGCTAGGATTAAAAATACAAATCAATAAAATAAAAATATAGGACAAAACACACATCACAACAAGAGAGACAACACAACACTACATAAAGAGAGACCTAAAGACGGCAACATAGCATGGCAGCAACACATGACAACACAACATGCCAGCAGCACAACATGGTAGAAGCACAAATCAGGGTACAAACATTAATGGGCACAGACAACAGCACAAAGGTCAAGAAGGTAGAGACAACAATACATCATGCAAAGCAGCCACAACTGTCATGAAGAGTGATCGAGTCTTTGAATGAAGAGATTGAGATAAAAACTTTTTAGTTTGAGTGTTTGTTGCAGCTGGTTCCAGTCGGTAGCTCCAGCGAACTGAAAAGAGGAGCGACCCAGGGATGTTTGTGCTTTGGGGACCTTTAACAGAATGTGACTGGCAGAAGGGGTGTTGTATGTGGAGGATGAGGGCTGCAGTAGGTATCTCAGATAGGGGGAGTGAACAGGTGTTGTATGTGGAGGATGAGAGCTGCAGTAGGTATCTCAGATAGGGGGGAGTGAACAGGTGTTGTATGTGGAGGATGAGGGCTGCAGTAGGTTTCTCAGATAGGGGGGAGTGAACAGGTGTTGTATGTGGAGGATAAGGGCTGCAGTAGGTATCTCAGATAGGGGGAAGTGAACAGGTGTTGTATGTGGAGGATGAGAGCTGCAGTAGGTATCTCAGATAGGGGGGAGTGAACAGGTGTTGTATGTGGAGGATGAGGGCTGCAGTAGGTATCTCAGATAGGGGGGAGTGAACAGGTGTTGTATGTGGAGGATGAGGGCTGCAGTAGGTATCTCAAATAGGGGGGAGTGAACAGGTGTTGTATGTGGAGGATGAGGGCTGCAGTAGGTATCTCAGATAGGGGGGAGTGAACAGGTGTTGTATGTGGAGGATGAGGGCTGCAGTAGGTATCTCAGATAGGGGGGAGTGAACAGGTGTTGAATGTGGAGGATGAGGGCTGCAGTAGACATCTCAGATAGGGGGGAGTGAGGCCTAAGAGGGTTTCATAAATAAGCATCAACCAGTGTGTCTTGTGACGGGTATACAGAGATGACCAGTTTACAGAGGAGTATAGAGTGCAGTGATTTGTCCTATAAGGAGCATTGGTGGCAAATCTGATGGCCGAATGGTAAAGAACATCTAGCCACTCGAGAGCACCCTTACCTGCCGATCTATAAATTGCGTCTCTGTAATCTAGCATGGGTAGGATGGTCATCTGAATCAGGGTTAGTTTGGCAGCTGGGGTGAAAGAAGAGCGATTACGATAGAGGAAACCAAGTCTAGATTTAAAATTAGCATGCAGCTTTGATATGTGCTGAGAGAAAGACAGTCTACTGTCTAGCCATACTCCCAAGTACTTGTGTGAGGTGACTACCTCAACCTCTAAACCATCAGAGGTAGTAATCACACCTGTGGGGAGAGGGGCATTCTTCTTACCAAACCACAAGACCTTTGTTTTGGAGGTGTTCAGAACAAGGTTAAGGGCAGAGAAAGCTTGTTGGACACTAAGAAAGCTTTGTTTGTAGAGCTTTTAACACAAAATCCGGGGACATAACGCTGCCCCAAACGTAACTGCTATTCATGTGTAATTACATGATTCTGACATTCAAAAACTTGGTATATTTGGAAAGAATTCATCTCGGAGATTATGAGGAAATTATCAGAAGATAGATAGGAGTTGCATAGTTCAGAATACACAAGATCAAGCACACACAAAAATAAATAAAACATGTATTTGATTTTGAAAGTCATCTTTCATTGACAAGCTAGAAGTGAATTATTGATGACTAGAGCTGGAAACACATCAGATGGCTTCAGGTGTGGTCACAACATGGCATGAACAACATCAGAAAGAAATAAAGGGATTGACAGACCTAACAACTAGAAATGGGAAGATATTTTAGTACATTCAGTGGTGTCAGGTGTGGTCATGGGATATTTCATTCAAGTGTCCCTAAACCTCTCCAAAGTGGCATATGTCTGTAAATTAGATCATTCCAGTGGTGGTGTTCTATTACATATTTGCAATCCCCAAATGCTATTGGTTCATACATAGTATTACAACACAATTTCAAGTGGTGGTGTTCTGGGAATCACAACCTCATTCATACATAGTGGTGGTGTTCTGGGGAATCCTGGGTACATTCATACATAGTGGTGGTGTTCTGGGGAATCCTGGGTACATTCATACATAGTGGTGGTGTTCTGGGGAATCCTGGGTACATTCATACATAGTGGTGGTGTTATGGGGAATCCTGGGTACATTCATACATAGTGGTGGTGTTCTGGGGAATCCTGGGTACATTCATACATAGTGGTGGTGTTCTGGGGAATCCTGGGTACATTCATACATAGTGGTGGTGTTCTGGGGAATCCTGGGTACATTCATACATAGTGGTGGTGTTCTGGGAATCTGGGTACATTCATACATAGTGGTGGTGTTCTGGGAATCCTGGGTGGTGGTGTTACCTGGGTACATTCATACATAGTGGTGGTGTTCTTCATACATAGTGGTGGTGTTAAATCCTGGGTACATTCATACATAGTGGTGGTGTTATCCTGGGTACATTCATACATAGTGGTGGTGTTCTGGGAATCCTGGGTACATTCATACATAGTGGTGGTGTTATGGGGAATCCTAGGGTACATTCATACATAGTGGTGGTGTTCTGGGAATCCTGGGGAATTCCTACATAGTGGTGGTGTTCTGGGGAATCCTGGGTACATTCATACATAGTGGTGGTGTTCTGGGGAATCCTGGGTACATTCATACATAGTGGTGGTGTTCTGGGGAATCCTGGGTACATTCATACATAGTGGTGGTGTTCTGGGGAATCCTGGGTACATTCATACATAGTGGTGGTGTTATGGGGAATCAGGGTACATTCATACATAGTGGTGGTGTTATGGGGAATCCAGGGTACATTCATACATAGTGGTGGTGTTCTGGGAATCCATACATTCATACATAGTGGTGGTGTTCTGGGGAATCCTGGGTACATTCATACATAGTGGTGGTGTTATGGGGAATACATTCAGTGGTGGAATGTTCTGTGGTGGTGTTCTGGGGAATGTTATGTGGGAATCCTGGGTACATTCATACATAGTGGTGGTGTTCTGGGGAATCCTGGGTACATTCATACATAGTGGTGGTGTTATGGGGAATCCAAGTGTCCTTTCAGCCTCTCCAAAGTGTCTGAATGTGGTAATTGCACTGTTTTTGCACACTGTGGCTAAAATGTATTGTTCACTATAAAAACTACATTTCTACAGCACCAATCTCTCTCGAACATTGTGGTGGTGTCGGGGGACATAGAGGGGATATCCAGAGACATACAGAGGATAGACAAGTGTTTTTTCAACCTCTCTAAAGTGCCTGAACGTTTAGGCTAGACATATCTAATGCATCTAATCAAAAACTAAACTGTTTACAAAAACAACATAAAAGCTACAGATACACAGTACCAGTCAAACGTTTGGACACACCAACTCATTCCAGGGTTTTTCTTAATTTTTTAAAACTATTTTCTACATTGTAGAATAATATTTAATTAAAACATCAAAACTCTGAAATAACACATATGGAATCATGTCGTACGCATAAAAGTGTTAAACAAATCAAAAAATATTTGAGATTTGAGATTCTTCGAAGTAGCCACCCTTTGATTAAACAAATCTAATTTGTTTTTTCGACAGGACAATGACCCCAAACACACCTCCAGGCTGTGTAAGGGCTATTTGTCCAAGGAGAGTGATGGAGTGCTGCATCAGATGACGTGGCCTCCACAATCACCCGACAACCAAATTGAGATGGTTTGGGATGAGCTGGAACTGCAGAGTGAAGGAAAAGCAGCCAACAAGTGCTCAGCGTATGTGGGAACTCCTTCAAGACTGTTGGAAATCCATTCCAGTTGACTACCTCATGAAGCTGGTTGAGAGAAGCCTAGTGTGTGCAAAGCTGTCATCAAGCCAAAGGGTGGCTACTTGGAAGAATCTCAAATATAAAATATATTTTGATTCGTTTAACACTTTTTTTAGTTCCATATGAGTTATTTCATAGTTTTGATGTCTTCACTACTATTTTACATGGTAGAAATTTGTAAAAAATTCAAGAAAAATCCTTGAATGAGTAGGTGTCCAAACTATTGACTGGTACGGTATGTAAAAAAGAAATGTCTGGTAAACTTTGTTTGAGATGTATGCAACTAGTACATCACTAATTGTGTGTCATTAACCTTGTAAAGCATAACATGCTCATATTATCCAAATATACAACCATGGGAAAAAACGGTTTACTTTTCTTTTTAACCTTTATATAACTAGGCAAGACGGTTAAGAACAAATGCTCATTTACAATGACGGCCTAACCCGGCCAAACCGTATCCCGGATGGCGCTGGGCCAATTGTGTGCCACCCTATGGGACTCCCAATCACGGCCGGATGTGATACAGCCTGGAATCAAACCAGGGTCTGTAGTGACGCCTCTAGCACTGAGACGCAGTGCCCTTAGACCGCTGTGATACAGCCTGGAATCAAACCAGGGTCTGTAGTGACGCCTCTAGCACTGAGACGCAGTGCCCTTAGACCGCTGTGATACAGCCTGGAATCAAACCAGGGTCTGTAGTGACGCCTCTAGCACTGAGACGCAGTGCCCTTAGACCGCTGTGATACAGCCTGGAATCAAACCAGGGTCTGTAGTGACGCCTCTAGCACTGAGATGCAGAGCCCTTAGACCACTGTGATACAGCCTGGAATCGAACCGGGGTCTGTAGTGACGCCTCTAGCACTGAGATGCAGTGCCCTTAGACCACTGTGATACAGCCTGGAATCGAACCGGGGTCTGTAGTGACGCCTCTAGCACTGAGATGCAGTGCCCTTAGACCTCTGTGATACAGCCTGGATGCATCGCTGTGATAACCGGGGGTCTGTAGTGACGCCTCTAGCACTGAGATGCAGTGCCCTTAGACCTCTGTGATACAGCCTGGAATCAAACCAGGGTCTGTAGTGACGCCTCTAGCACTGAGATGCAGAGCCTTAGACCGCTGTGATACAGCCTGGAATCAAACCAGGGTCTGTAGTGACGCCTCTAGCACTGAGATGCAGAGCCCTTAGACCGCTGTGATACAGCCTGGAATCAAACCAGGGTCTGTAGTGACGCCTCTAGCACTGAGATGCAGAGCCCTTAGTCCGCTGTGATACAGCCTGGAATCAAACCAGGGTCTGTAGTGACGCCTCTAGCACTGAGATGCAGAGCCCTTAGACCGCTGTGATACAGCCTGGAATCAAACCAGGGTCTGTAGTGACGCCTCTAGCACTGAGAGCCTTAGACAGAGCCCAAACCAGGGTCTGTGGAGGGTCTGTAGTGACGCCGCTGTGATACAGCCTGGAATCAAACCAGGGTCTGTAGTGACGCCTCTAGCACTGAGATGCAGTGTCCTTAGACCGCTGTGATACAGCCTGGAATCAAACCAGGGTCTGTAGTGACGCCTCTAGCACTGAGATGCAGTGCCCTTAGACCTCTGCGCCACTCAGCCTTTACAGTGAACTTGGAGGATTTTAATGAATGCAGGGTGTGAGTGGCCTTTAAGGGGAGGGGCTTGGTGTCTGTGTGAGTGGTAAGGGGAGGGGCAGTGGTTGGGGGGTTGGTGTGGAACTTGGAGGGATGGCTTTAATGAGTGGTTGGGGGGGATGGCTTGGTGTGGAAGGGGAGGGGCTGGTGTCTGTGTGAGTGGCAGTGGTTGGGGGGGGGTGGCTTGGTGTGGAAGGGGAGGGGCTTGGTGTCTGTGTGAGTGGCTGGTTGGAAGGGAGGGGCTTGGTGTCTGGAAGTGGGAGGGGGTTGGTGTCTGTGTGTGGAGTGGCAGGGGGGGGGCTTGGAGGGATTTTAATGAATGCAGACATGCTAAATGTTCAACCATCCATTTTACTGTGTTAATATTGAGTTAGAATCTCTCAAAGTTCACTCTAATAGAACAGAATAATTATTTTGCTTTGTAAGTAGGAAAACCTGCAAAATCATCCCCCCTCCGATTTGCCCGACGCATTGAAACGTATCTTTGATGTTTCTGAGATTTGACAGTACAACAAAAAGGTTACATTACCGAAACATTCATTTTTTTTTCCCGTAAAAAAAAACCCATTGAGGATTAACCAATCGCATGGCGCTACAGAGGGTGGTGCGAACAGCACACCGCTGGGGAACGAGCTCCCGGCCACCTAGGACCTCTATACCAGGCGGCGTGAAAGGAAATGCCCGGAAGATCATTAAAGACTCCAGCCTTCCATGCCACAGACTGTTCTCTCTGCTTTTTGCACTGAAAGTGGTACCCGGAGCATCAAGTCTGACACCAACAGACTCCTGGACAGCTTCTACCCCCAAGTCACAGACTGTCTGCATTGAAATTTCTATACATTTACACTTACATACAATCAATGTATAAACTGCTGCTACTCCGTTTATTATATATCCTGATGCATCACGTTTCGCCTTTGCAGATCTACCCCTACCACTCCAGTATCCCTGCTCATTGTAAATATAGTATTGACACTGACCCTGGTACTGTCCCTGTATATAACTACTGACCCTGTATATAACTACTGACCCTTTATATAGCTACTGACCCTGTATATAGCTACTGACCCTGTATATAACTACTGACCCTGTATATAGCTACTGTCCCTGTATATAACTACTGACCCTGTATATAACTACTGACCCTGTATATAACTACTGACCCTTTATATAGCTACTGACCCTGTATATAACTACTGACCCTGTATATAACTACTGACCCTGGAACTGACCCTGTATATAA
>NC_088401.1:5783540-5803283 GCF_034236695.1 Oncorhynchus nerka | reverse complement strand
TATACACATCTACCTCCATCACTATACACATCTACCTCCATCACTATACATCTATCTCCATCACTATACATCTACCTCCATCACTATAGCACATCTACCTCCATCACTCCCCCTACCTCCATCACTCTACCCATCACTCCATCACTATACATATCTACCTCCATCACTCCAGTATCCCATATCTACCTCCATCAATTTCCTATACATATCTACCTGTCCCCACTCCCTATACATATCTACCTCCATCACTCCCTATACATCTACCTCCATCACCACTACTACATATTACTGCAATCTCCATCTATACACATCTACTCCATCACTATACACACATCACCCCATCAATTATACACACTGTACCTCCATCACTCCAGTATCTCCTGTCTCCTTCCCCCTCATTCACTCCCCATCACTCCAGTATCCCTGTCTCCTTCCCCCTATACATGTTCACCTCCATCACTCCAGTATCCCTGCACATGTAAACATGGCATTGAACTGACTTTAAATATTTCCTGTATATAGTATACTTACTGAAATGTGAATTTAAATATCTCCCCATCATCTTCTAGTACAACCTCAGCAAAAAGAAATGTCTCCTACTGTCAACTGCATTTATTTTCAGCAAACTTAACATGTAATATTTAGTTGAACAAAGATTCAACAACTGAATTATGGTAAACTGAACCAGTTCAGATAGTGACCACAGAAATTAAACAATGTGTCCCTGAATCAAAGGGGGTTCAAAATCAAAGTGCAATAGTTTATCTGCAGGCCACCAGCTGTATTATACTGCAGCATCTCCTCCTCATGGATCAAAATTAGACTTGCTAGTTCTGCTGTGAGATGTATCCACATTCCCAGACACTCCGATCCAATAGTCCTGACGTGCTCAATGGGAGCACGTGAGATCCGTCTTCGGTGGCTGCAGAACACCACATTCCTGTCTCTTAAGGAAATCACACACAGAACGACCAGTATGGCTGTTGGCATTGTCATGCTGGAGGGTGATGTCAGGATGAGCCTGCAGGAAGGATAACACATGAGGGAGGAGGATGTCTTCCCTGTAACGCACAGCGTTGATATTGCCTGCAATGACAAGCTCAGTCCGATGATGCTGTGACACACCGCCCCAGAACATGACGATAAACACGAATCCGACCATCACCCCTGAAACAAAACCGCGACTCGTCAGTGAAGAGCATTTTTGCCAGTCCTGTCTGGTCCAGGGACGGTGGGTTTTTGCCCATAGGCGACGTTGTTGCCAGTGTTGTCTGGTGAGGACCTGCCTTACAACAGGCCTACAAGCCCTCAGTCCAGCTTCTCTAGGCCTATTGCGGACAGTCTGAGCACTGATGGAGGGATTGTACGTTCCTGGTGTAACTCGGGCAGTTGTTGTTGCCATCCTGTACCTGTCCCGCAGGTGTGATGTTGGGATGTACCGATCCTGTGCAGGTGTTGTTACACGTGGTCTGCCACTGCGCAGGACGACCGCTGTCCGTCCTGTCTCCCTGTAGCTGTCTTAGGCGTCCACAGCACGGACAGTGTAACTGGTCACCTCCCGCCACATCTGCAGTCCCTGCCTTCTTGCAGCATGTCTAAGACACGTTCACGCAGATGAGCAGGGACCCTGCATCTTTCTTTGGTGTTTTCCAGAGTCAGAAAGGCTTCTTTAGTGTGCTAAGTTTTTTACGTTTCACTGTCTGTAAGCTGTTCGTGTCTTTACTGCACTGGCCCATGGTGCATGTTCATTAATTGTTTATGGCTCATTATCACATAGGCAGTATTTAAAATCCTCAAATAGATCCAGAAGTTGTTTTGATTTTACAAATTATCTTTAAAAGACAGGGTCCTGAAAATGGGCGTTTCTTTTTTTTGCTGAGCTTACTGACTATTGCATTTGTTGGTTGATTTTACAAGAAAGGCATTTTTACTGTACTTGGTGCATGTGGAATTGCTGTAAACTTTCGACCAGGACCCATCAAAAAGTAGTGCACTATATAGGGAATAGGGTGCCATAGGTTCTGGTCAAAGTAGTGCCATATAGGGAATAGGGTTCCATAGGCTCTGGTCTAAAGTAGCACTATAAAGGAATAAGGGTTCATAGGGCTCTGGTCTAAAGTGAGTACACTATATAGGGAATAGGGTTCCATAGGGCTCTGGTCTAAAGTAGTGCACTACTGATAGGAATAGGGTGCCATATAGGGAAGTAGACATTCTTAAAGCACGCGTTACTTACCCTCTACATTCCAGGTGGAATCCTTTCGGTCCCTGGAGTCTAGAATTTGAAAATCAAATAAAAGCATGTTGTGTTATTCAGATTCTCAAGATGTGAAGGAAGTAGAATCAGTCACACTACAGGTGTTTAATCTAATAGGATTAGATACTGTACATGCAGCAGCTACTCTTCCTGGTGTAACCATCATATCAAACTAGCGTCACCACCCTGGATGGTTCCGACCTTGAAATGTGGACATCTGTAAGTACCTAGGTGTCTGGCTAGACTGTAAACTCTCCTTCCAGACTCATATCAAACATCTCCAATCGAAAATCAAATCTAGAAATCGGCTTTCTATTGCCCAACAAAGCATCCTTCATTCACCCCACCAAACTTACCTAGTAAAACTGACTATCCTATCGATCCTCACGATGTCATCTACAAAAATAGCTTCCAATACTCTACTCAGCAAATTGGATGTAGTCTATCACAGTGCTATCACAGTGCCATCCGTTTTGTTACTAAAGCACCTTATACCACCCACCACTGCAACCTGTATGCTCTAGTCGGCTGGCCCTCGCTACATGTTAGGCCGTCAGACACACTGGCTCAGGTCATCTATAAGTCTATTCTATGTAATGCTCCGCCTTCTCAGTTCACTGGTCACGATAACAACACCCACCCGTAGCACACATTCCAGCAGGTATATCTCACTGGTCATCCCCAAAGCCAATTCCTCCTTTGGCCGCCTTTCCTTCCAGTTCTCTGCTGCCAATGACTGGAACGAATTGCAAAAAAATCACTGAAGCTGGAGACTTCAGTTTGTTTATTCCATGTGTAACTGTTGTTTCTGTCGCACTGCTTTGCTTTATCTTTTCCAGGTCGCAGTTGTAAATGAGAACTTGTAGGCAAGAACATTAATTACATTAATAAAATAAAAAATAATACGCGTTACTGGAAAGACGACAAAAATACTATTTACACACTATTCATATATACACAATCATATTCTTATATATAGAGTACAGTTTGATTTTAAGAGGAGGCGCTGTGATGTGTCTTTCTATTTGTTTTTTTAAGGCTAAACTTGCTTTTTGTCTGGTGGCCGAACATTCCAAGATGCACGGCTCAGTCAGCTGAGGCCAAGCATTAAAGTGCCGTGTACCCAGTCTCATCGTGGAACATTACCGGTGTGTAATGGGCTGGCTATCTAGCTGCTGGCTAATGAAATGAGGTCAGCGCTCTACAGGAGACTCCAAGGGGCAACAAGATCCTGTTCATGAGTGATATACAGGGAAACCTATCATCAGAAGCCTATTTATTTTATTTATCCGTTATTTTACCAGGTAAATTGACTGAGAAGACATTCTCATTTACAGCAACGACCTGGGGAATAGTTACAGGGGAGAGGAGACGAATGAAACAATTGTAAACTGGGGATTATTAAGTGACCATGATGGTTTGAGGGCCAGATTTGAATTTAGCAGGACACCGGGTTATCACCCCTACTCTTACAATAAGTGCCATGAGATCTTTAATGACCTCAGAGTCTGGACACCCGTTTAACGTCCCATCCGAAAGACTGCACCCTACACAGGGCAGTGTCGCCAATCACTGCTCTGGGGCATTGGGATAGTTTTTTTAGACCAAAGGAAAGAGTGCTCCTACTGGCCCTCCAACACCACTTCTAGCAGCATCTGGTCTCCCATCCAGGGACTGACCAGGACCGACCCTGCCTAGCTTCAGAAGCAAGCCAGCAGTGGTATGCAGGGTGGCATGCTCTCTATTGGCACCACACTGGGAAAGGGGGACATTTGGGACGAAGTGATATAACCTGGCTCTGGACATATGTATAATGGACAGTCAGAAAGTACACCAGTTAGAGGGCTCAAAACAAACCAGCATGCATTGCCCTTAAAGGGATGTGCCACCCTATAGTTCAAATCAAATCAAATTTTATTTATCACATTCACATGGTTAGCAGATGTTAATGCGAGTGTAGCGAAATGCTTGTGCTTCTAGTTCCGACAATGCAGTGATAACCAACAAGTAATCTAACTAATAATTCCAAAACTACTGTCTTATAGACAGTGTAAGGGATAAAAGAATATGTACATAAAGATATATGAATGAGTGATGGTACAGAGCAGCACAGTAGATGGTATCGAGTACAGTATATACATATGAGATGAGTATGTAGACAAAGTAAACAAAGTGGCATAGTTAAAGTGGCTAGTGATACATGTATTACATAAGGATGCAGTCGATGATGTAGAGTACAGTATATATTAATACATATGAGATGAATAATGTAGGGTAAGTAACATTATATAAGGTAGCATTGTTTAAAGTTGCTAGTGATATATTTACATTATTTCCCATCAATTCCCATTATTAAAGTGGCTGGAGTTGAGTCAGTGTCAGTGTCAGTATTGGCAGCAGCCACTCAATGTTAGTGGTGGCTGTTTGGTCAGTCTGATGGCCTTGAGATAGAAGCTGTTTTTCAGTCTCTCGGTCCCAGCTTTGATGCACCTGGGTACTGACCTCGCTTCTGGATGATAGCGGTGAAACAGGGGCAGTGGCTCGGTGGCTGATGTCCTGATGATCTTTATGGCCTCCTGTAACATCGGGTGGTGTAGGGTGTCCTGGAGGGCAGGTTTTGCTCCCGGTGATGCGTTGTGCAGACTCACTGCACAACGCATGAAATGTGACCCGAAACTTGATCATGAGCAAGGTTCCCCCTGTTGACAATACGGATAACACATGCCATAAATGCTTTTAAAATAATTACCTGCACTCCAGATTGCCAAATGAGCCAGCACAAACGGTATAGGCATAGTTGTTCAGAACATACACATGTTTATATCCTCACGACAAAGTATTATTCTTCAAATAAAAATAAAACTTTCAAAGTGCGCTGTCAGATTAATATCCTTATTTTTTGACTACAACTCCCATCGCGCAAAGCGGTCTTCCTAGTCTCCTGCCGGCAGGTCAACGAGGCCACTGCGCGTTGCCACAGCAACCCGACTCCAGTTTTGCGCTAGAAACGCGATTTCTACCAGGATCAATATGTGGAGAATGCAACGTTTACATCGATAGCTAGTTGTAAAATAATCCCCGAAACAAACTGCATTAAAAACTACTTCTCGTTCTGGATATCGACTATTGTAACTTTTCAGCGACGCTTTGCATGTGGGTTTTGTAGTCGACTTGAACTCCGCAGATTATCATAAATTGCTTCCGACACATGCGTTACAAAAAGGAATTTGATGATTATTAATGTAAACTGCACACGGATCATGAACAGCATTTAGACAATGTCAGGATTGAAGAAATTGACTACTTGTATAGTCTTTAAGAAATATTTGCTTTAAACGCCTAACCACTTGTATACTTCTTACTTGCATCCACTTTAGACATACAAATCAGACGTTTTTCACGGTACCCAAAACCAGAAAACAGATTTAATGCGTTCTGTAAAAAACAAGCATTCCTACTACCGCTCAGAGGGCATTTTCTCCTTAATGGCGGACATGAATCGGCTTGACTCCGGCCAGCCTTCCTCCTGGTATTTGTAACCCCGGACAATGACGTCCGGAGAGCGGTCCATAGCGGCCTTGGCCCAACTGCGTCAAGTCCTCGGCGGTGCCGAGAGAAGCCGCTAGTGTTATCACCTTCGGGCTGGCTGTGGGGTGCATCACGCTAATACGACGCACCGATATTCCAAACTCATAACTAATTCAAATAATTAGTCATGTTAACAAAAAAGACGAATTAAAAACTAAGCAGCCGAGAGCTTGAGAAAGCCCACTAGAGGCTACGTGGCGTATTGAATCATGTGGTTTCCATGGCTACGGGCTGTGGATGGCGGGCCTGACATTTAATTTAACCTTTATTTAACTCGGCAAGACAGTTAAGAACAAATCCTTATTTTCAATGATTTGGCCTAGAACAGTGAGTTAACTGCCTTGTTCAGGTGCAGAACGACAGATTTCTACATCGTCAGCTCAAGGATTTGAACTAGCAACTTTTTGGTTACTGGCCCAATGCTGTCGCCCCAATCACCATGCCCCAGCCCAAATTATTTACATAGTAACATACAACTCGCCTAACCAAACAAGTTCATGTAATATAAAGTGATATGTGACCAAGTTTGTGACAGCATTGCTTAGTTAATGAAGTGCTTGTATAGAAGCTACAACATTTATTTGTTAAAAATGCCTCAAAAGATGTGACTCAAGTCATTACTGATGTGACAAAATAGTGTGGACCAGAAGCAAAGCTCTCCAAAGCTTGTTCCTAGCGCCCTACAGGTTCAGGTTAGGTACAAATGGGGATGGAGTAAAAACCACACAGCTCTCCAGCAACAAGCTTGAAAGCACTGCTGTAGAGTCCAGTGTTTTTATGTAGGAAACCACTTGGGAAGGTTCAACATACGACACAAAACAGATTATAGACACCAGAGTTATGAGACAACACCAATAAGTTCCTTTTGATATTTATTGTACAGACAACAGCATCCTTTGGGGGAAAAAACCTGGAAGACAAGAAATTTGAATATCAGAAAACACTTTTACTTACAGCGAACACATTTCCAATGTTTAGTTTGAGATCCATTGTTGTCACCCAAAAAATTAATTTATTTTCAGTAACTGGATGGGAGAACATCTCGAAGTGCCAGTAGTTCAATGTGGTTTCAGACAAATTGGCTTAATTTTTTCAGACTGGTTTCACCAGAGTCGATAAGATGGGGAAAAAAAAGTTCAGCATCATTAACCACATTTTGTAAAAACAGAAACTGGACACTTAGGGACTTTGAAAAAAGATACCCATAAAACAATGTTCAGATGGTTTTGTTCTCGATCACAACACCGGCATAAACCCCGGTAAGGCAGTGGTCACCAACTTTGACAGCACACCGTCGGCCATCAGCCCCAATAATCTTTCCTTCGTCCCAAAGTGCCCGTACACTTCCCTCACTGAAAGGAAAAATGGCCGTCAAAAGAAATGGAAACTCCATCCAACCCACAGCCTCCCAATCCAACCCACAGCCTCCCAATCCAATATATTTGTGGAAAGAATTGATGGAATACCAGGTCGTCATGTAAAAGGGACAACAGGTCATAGATCAGCACCTACTCTGACACACACACCCAAAGAAGTCCCAAATGGCACCTGAATTCCCACATAGTGAACTATTTATGGGCTGAACTAGTGCAATTACATAAGGAATAGGGGATCACTTGGGGATACAAACCTACAGGTTTCCCATCTCACCTGAACTCTACCCCCTGTCCCTGGCGTCTCCCCAAACTCAGTCCCTGGGACTCCTAACGTGAACATTTTTGGTGTTAGCTCCCGACAATACAAAGCTTGATTATTTGAATCAGCTGTGTAGCACTATGGGGGCTGGGTTCCCCCGAGGACCGAGTGTTGGAAACACTGCCTTAGAAAAATCACGAGTCACCTCTAGTTCATCCTCCTGACCAGTCTGTTGATCTGGTCCTCCCTGTTTCCAGCGTCGCCTCCTCCACAAAGTGAGTCGTCTTCTTGTTCATGCCGCGGGGTGTGGAGAGTTTGAAGGGCCACAGGAAGCTGTTGGCAGGCTTGAAGTTCTTCCCGACTGTGTAGATCTCATGGATCAGGTCCTCCACGCAGATGATGCTGTATTTACCTGAGGGACGAGGACAGAGTTTTAGAATAAAGGCTGTAAAGTAAACAAAATGCCAAGAGGTCTGAATACTTTCCAAAGGTAGTGAATTGAGCAGATGCTATTGCTGTTGTAGAGAAAAGGGTACGGCTAACGGTTTGTGTACAGTAATGGGAAATCCATGTCCTAAATCACGAAATGCAGTCACCTATTCTGCCATTTCAGATCGGCAGTCGGTTTTTCAATGTGGTTTCAGACAAATTGGCTTATTTTTTCAGACTGGTTTCACCAGAGTCGATAAGATGGGGAAAAAAGTTGAGCATCATTAACCACATTGTGACGTTTGAACGACAGGAAGAAGACATCGTCACCAGCTATACCAAGTAAATACACATCAAAGTCCAGGTAACTTTTTTATTTTACCTTTATTTAACCAGGCAAGTCAGCTAAGAACAAATTCTTATTTACAATGACTGCCTGGGAACAGTGGGTTAACTGCCTGTTCAGGGGCAGAACAACAGATTTGTACCTTTGTCAGCTCAGGGGTTTGAACTTGCAACCTTCCGGTTACTAGTCCAACGCTCTAACCACTAGGCCACGCTGCCGCCCGACTCTGAATACATCCATGTTTTACCCAGCACCCGAGTAACGGTGTACGGGACATGGAAATTTGTCCCATCAAAAAAGGGATAGTCTTTAACCATCTAGTCTATGTTAAGATGTGAAAAGGCTTTGACCTCCCAACATTATGAAGCGATTCAGTCCCATATAAGTAAATGCGTACCCAGGGCCTTCTCGATCAGGGCGTTGTCCAGAGGGCGGCGGCGCCTGCTTGGTCATCCTGCCATGGCCACGCTTGTAGATCAGCTCTCGAACAGACTTCAGGTTGGGGTACCTACGAAACAAGAGCAGGAAAATACTATCTGGGGTACCTACTGTAAACAAGAGCAGGAAAATACTATCTGTGGAACAGCAATGCAGGTAGCGTAGTCGCAACCAAACAGCGGAGAAATTACTGCACCCAACCACAAAACAATGCATTTGGTTCATATCATACCGGGCACGTCTTTAGTAATATCATGTGGTTTCAGACAAATTGGCTTAATTTTTTCAGACTGGATTCACCAGAGTCGATAAGATGGGGAAAAAAGTTGAGCATCATTAACTACGTTGTAAAAATACCAGACAATCACCGCAGCAGAATTCAGGTTGTACACTACCTTAAATCAGGTAAAGCAACACAAAACCACAACTGTCCAATTCAACAGGGCTGTCCACATCAAAGCAGGGGGTGTATTCATTCGTGCAAAACCTGTTTGCAACATGAAAAGTTCTCCTAATGAAAACCAGCATTTCTTGTTGGCCAATTCAGGCGGTCTTCCCTAGCATCGATCGCTGGCTTCCTGGTGAATACACCGTAGTAGTGATGTCAGTCTTACCCCAAGCGATGTAGGGCTCATGCGATCCTCAACATGTTGATGGAAGCCTGTTCAGTTTGGACGAAGACTCCGCTTGAAGATCTGACGAGACGCATGAGTTGGAGGACCTTGCGCACCTTGGGGCTGACACCGTTGATACTAAAAAAAGGAGGGGTGGGGGGGCAGAAGGTGTTAGTTATGTTCAGCACAACATCACTTGTCTTAATGTTCCAGTTGGCTTTTAGTTTTACATTCAATGTGGTTTCAGACAAATTGGCTTATTTTTCAGACTGGTTTCACCAGAGTCGATAAGATGGGGAAAAAGTTGAGCATCATTAACCACGTTGTGTAGAACTGAATGACAGGAAGAAGACATGGTCACCAGCTATACCAAGTAACAAATCAAATCAATGTCCAGGTAACGACTTGAATACATCCATGTTTTACCCAGCACCTGAGTAACGGTTTACGGGACATGGAAATCTGACAAAACAGGGATAAAATACACATTTAGCAGTCTAATCCACAGAAACATACCCTGATCCTGATGACGAAGGCCAGCTTGGGCTCAGCTGGGACGTAGTTCCCGACCTTGCGGGCAGTCCTCCCATACGGATCTCACGGTACATCTCCCTGTACTCCTTGTGGTACTTCTCAGCCCTCTTGTAGATCAGTTTCCTGTCACCTTACGAGTCTGGGGATACAAAGCATCAACTATGATTCAGAGCAGAACATCACAGCTGGGTAACACCTCTAGTTAACTTCAGTATGAACAAAAACATGTTTTTTAGCAGCTGGTTGTATGGCATTCACCCACCACTGTACATAAGGATGCAATGTTTAAAACTGATCAAATACATTTTATTTGTCAGTGCATCGAATACAACAGGTGGAGTGAGACCTTACAGTGTAATGTTTATTTACAAGCCGTAAAACCAACGATGCAGTTTCAACGTTATAGCCGGCAATGATTATTTAGACATTTCTACGTGGTTTCAGACAAATTGGCTTATTTTTCAGACTGGTTTCACCAGAGTCGATAAGATGGGGAAAAAAGTTGAGCATCATTAACCACGTTGTAGTTATACGGTTTAAATGACAGCGGGTAGATATTACACCCCCCACCCACAACCACAGTTCTAACCGCACTTAAGGGGAGATTATATGCATTGTAAAATTACATATGGAAGCCTGCTAGTTAGGTTAGTACTTTGGTTAGTTCAAACTTACTTTTTTTTCGGCAAGCATCTTCTTGATGCGCATGGTCTTCATGGTGGCGAAGGCCTTCCGCCTTTTCAAAAGGCTCTCAGGGACCGCCGGAACCTTCTTTCTGCAACAGACGCGACACTTTGTTTAGAGTAAGGAGAAAATAGTTTAACATGGATGGAAGTGACTGACTGAGGAATAGTAATTTAACGGACCAAACATTGTTGCGAAACTGGCCGGTTAGTTTCGACGGGCGATGACAGACGAAAGTCTACTTTGTGATATTGTGGAGCTCAAACAGCGAAATACTCAGAAAATAATACTATGTACCCATTGGCAATATGCAAGTAATACTACGAGACACGCATCGCATATAAGTAAAAACATGTGCAAATCGATTCGCAAGACGGGCATGTTTTGACCGCATCCAGTCCTCGAGTCAACAAAATCAACAAAAATATCGTAAAGTAAAAAACGCCACTCCACACTACCGACACGACAAATATGTTCTATAGTTGACGAAAACTGACTAAATGTCAAATAACGTTGATATTTGTGAAATTAGTAGATGGACATAGATTTTGCAGAGCAGAAATCACTTACTCTGCGTCCGCCATTGTGTCCACCGAGAAAGAGACTTTCTTTCATGCGCATGCGTGAGTTAAAAGCTTGTAGACCCCAGTCGCTGTCTATTAAACTGCCTGAGAAGAATTTGCTTTGCAGCTAATCTCACAGTGTCTACATAAAGTGGCGATTTTAGCACGTAAATCTTGGTGGGGCAAACTCAACATGAGAAACGGTGCACACGAACTGTTAGGGCCTTCATTTTTTTAATATATGTTTTTTATTTAACCTTATTTAATTGACATGTTAGTTAAGAACAAATTCTTATTTACAATGAAGGTCTACCGAAATGCAAAAGGCCTCCTGTGGGGGGCTAGGATTAAAAATACAAATCAATAAAATAAAAATATAGGACAAAACACACATCACAACAAGAGAGACAACACAACACACACATAAAGAGAGACCTAAAGACGGCAACATAGCATGGCAGCAACACATGACAACACAACATGCCAGCAGCACAACATGGTAGAAGCACAAATCAGGTACAAAACATTAATGGGCACAGACAACAGCACAAAGGTCAAGAAGGTAGAGACAACAATACATCATGCAAAGCAGCCACAACTGTCATGAAGAGTGATCGAGTCTTTGAATGAAGAGATTGAGATAAAACTTTTAGTTTGAGTGTTTGTTGCAGCTGGTTCCAGTCGGTAGCTCCAGCGAACTGAAAAGAGGAGCCGACCCAGGGATGTTTGTGCTTTGGGGACCTTTAACAGAATGTGACTGGCAGAAGGGGTGTTGTATGTGGAGGATGAGGCTGCAGTAGGTATCTCAGATAGGGGAGTGAACAGGTGTTGTATGTGGAGGATGAGAGCTGCAGTAGGTATCTCAGATAGGGGAGTGAACAGGTGTTGTATGTGGAGGATGAGGGCTGCAGTAGGTTTCTCAGATAGGGGGAGTGAACAGGTGTTGTATGTGGAGGATAAGGGCTGCAGTAGGTATCTCAGATAGGGGAAGTGAACAGGTGTTGTATGTGGAGGATGAGAGCTGCAGTAGGTATCTCAGATAGGGGGAGTGAACAGGTGTTGTATGTGGAGGATGAGGGCTTTGCAGTAGGTATCTCAGATAGGGGGAGTGAACAGGTGTTGTATGTGGAGGATGAGGGCTGCAGTAGGTATCTCAAATAGGGGGAGTGAACAGGTGTTGTATGTGGAGTGATGAGGGCTGCAGTAGGTATCTCAGATAGGGGAGTGAACAGGTGTTGTATGTGGAGGATGAGGGCTGCAGTAGGTATCTCAGATAGGGGAGTGAACAGGTGTTGAATGTGGAGGATGAGGGCTGCAGTAGACATCTCAGATAGGGGGAGTGAGGCCTCAAGAGGGTTTCATAAATAAGCATCAACCAGTGTGTGTGACGGTATACAGAGATGACCAGTTTACAGAGGAGTATAGAGTGCAGTGATTTGTCCTATAAGGAGCATTGGTGGCAAATCTGATGGCCGAATGGTAAAGAACATCTAGCCACTCGAGAGCACCCTTACCTGCCGATCTATAAATTGCGTCTCTGTAATCTAGCATGGGTAGGATGGTCATCTGAATCAGGGTTAGTTTGGCAGCTGGGGTGAAAGAAGAGCGATTACGATAGAGGAAACCAAGTCTAGATTTAAAATTAGCATGCAGCTTTGATATGTGCTGAGAGAAAGACAGTCTACTGTCTAGCCATACTCCCAAGTACTTGTGTGAGGTGACTACCTCAACCTCTAAACCATCAGAGGTAGTAATCACACCTGTGGGGAGAGGGGCATTCTTCTTACCAAACCACAAGACCTTTGTTTTGGAGGTGTTCAGAACAAGGTTAAGGGCAGAGAAAGCTTGTTGGACACTAAGAAAGCTTTGTTTGTAGAGCTTTTAACACAAAATCCGGGGACATAACGCTGCCCCAAACGTAACTGCTATTCATGTGTAATTACATGATTCTGACATTCAAAAACTTGGTATATTTGGAAAGAATTCATCTCGGAGATTATGAGGAAATTATCAGAAGATAGATAGGAGTTGCATAGTTCAGAATACACAAGATCAAGCACACACAAAAATAAATAAAACATGTATTTGATTTTGAAAGTCATCTTTCATTGACAAGCTAGAAGTGAATTATTGATGACTAGAGCTGGAAACACATCAGATGGCTTCCACAACATGTGAACAACATCAGAAAGAAATAAAGGGATTGACAGACCTAACAACTAGAAATGGGAAGATATTTTAGTAAGTGGTGTCAGGTGTGGTCATGGGATATTTCCAAGTGTCCCTAAACCTCTCCAAAGTGGCATATGTCTGTAAATTAGATCATTCCAGTGCTATTACATATTTGCAATCCCCAAATGCTATTGGTTCAGTATTACAACACAATTTCAACCACAACCTCATTCATACATAGTGGTGGTGTTCTGGGGAATCCTGGGTACATTCATACATAGTGGTGGTGTTCTGGGGAATCCTGGGTACATTCATACATAGTGGTGGTGTTCTGGGGAATCCTGGGTACATTCATACATAGTGGTGGTGTTCTGGGGAATCCAGGGTACATTCATACATAGTGGTGGTGTTATGGGGAATCCTGGGTACATTCATACATAGTGGTGGTGTTCTGGGGAATCCTGGGTACATTCATACATAGTGGTGGTGTTCTGGGGAATCCTGGGTACATTCATACATAGTGGTGGTGTTCTGGGGAATCCTGGGTACATTCATACATAGTGGTGGTGTTCTGGGGAATCCTGGGTACATTCATACATAGTGGTGGTGTTATGGGGAATCCTGGGTACATTCATACATAGTGGTGGTGTTATGGGGAATCCTGGGTACATTCATACATAGTGGTGGTGTTCTGGGAATCCTGGGTACATTCATACATAGTGGTGGTGTTCTGGGAATCCTGGGTACATTCATACATAGTGGTGGTGTTCTGGGGAATCCTGGGTACATTCATACATAGTGGTGGTGTTATGGGGAATCCTGGGTACATTCATACATAGTGGTGGTGTTCTGGGGAATCCTGGGGACATTCATACATAGTGGTGGTGTTATGGGGAATCCTGGGTACATTCATACATAGTGGTGGTGTTCTGGGGAATCCTGGGTACATTCATACATAGTGGTGGTGTTCTGGGGAATCCTGGGTACATTCATACATAGTGGTGGTGTTCTGGGGAATCCTGGGTACATTCATACATAGTGGTGGTGTTCTGGGGAATCCTGGGTACATTCATACATAGTGGTGGTGTTCTGGGGAATCCAGGGTACATTCAAACATAGTGGTGGTGTTCTGGGGAATCCTGGGTACATTCATACATAGTGGTGGTGTTCTGGGGAATCCAGGGTACATTCATACATAGTGGTGGTGTTCTGGGGAATCCTGGGTACATTCATACATAGTGGTTGTGTTCTGGGGAATCCTGGGTACATTCATACATAGTGGTGGTGTTCTGGGGAATCCTGGGTACATTCATACATAGTGGTGGTGTTCTGGGGAATCCTGGGTACATTCAAACATAGTGGTGGTGTTATGGGGAATCCTGGGTACATTCAAACATAGTGGTGGTGTTATGGGGAATCCAGGGTACATTCAAACATAGTGGTGGTGTTATGGGGAATCCTGGGGACATTCAAACATAGTGGTGGTGTTATGGGGAATCCTGGGTACATTCAAACATAGTGGTGGTGTTATGGGGAATCCAGGGTACATTCAAACATAGTGGTGGTGTTATGGGGAATCCTGGGTACATTCAAACATAGTGGTGGTGTTATGGGGAATCCAGGGTACATTCAAACATAGTGGTGGTGTTATGGGGAATCCTGGGGACATTCATACATAGTGGTGGTGTTATGGGGAATCCTGGGTACATTCATACATAGTGGTGGTGTTATGGGGAATCCTGGGTACATTCAAACATAGTGGTGGTGTTCTGGGGAATCCTGGGTACATTCAAACATAGTGGTGGTGTTATGGGGAATCCAGGGGACATTCAAACATAGTGGTGGTGTTATGGGGAATCCAGGGTACATTCAAACATAGTGGTGGTGTTATGGGGAATCCAGGGTACATTCAAACATAGTGGTGGTGTTATGGGGAATCCTGGGTATATTCATACATAGTGGTGGTGTTCTGGGGAATCCTGGGGACATTCATACATAGTGGTGGTGTTCTGGGGAATCCTGGGTACATTCATACATAGTGGTGGTGTTCTGGGGAATCCTGGGTACATTCATACATAGTGGTTGTGTTCTGGGGAATCCTGGGTACATTCATACATAGTGGTGGTGTTCTGGGGAATCCTGGGTACATTCAAACATAGTGGTGGTGTTATGGGGAATCCAGGGTACATTCAAACATAGTGGTGGTGTTATGGGGAATCCAGGGTACATTCATACATAGTGGTGGTGTTCTGGGGAATCCAGGGTACATTCATACATAGTGGTGGTGTTCTGGGGAATCCTGGGTACATTCATACATAGTGGTGGTGTTATGCGGAATCCTGGGTACATTCATACATAGTGGTGGTGTTCTGGGGAATCCTGGGTACATTCATACATAGTGGTGGTGTTCTGGGGAATCCTGGGTACATTCATACATAGTGGTGGTGTTCTGGGGAATCCTGGGTACATTCATACATAGTGGTGGTGTTCTGGGGAATCCAAGTGTCCATTCAGCCTCTCCAAAGTGTCTGAATGTGGTAATTGCACTGTTTTTGCACACTGTGGCTAAAATGTATTGTTCACTATAAAAACTACATTTCTACAGCACCAATCTCTCTCGAACATTGTGGTGGTGTCGGGAGACATAGAGGGCATATCCAGAGACATACAGAGGATAGACAAGTGTTTTTTCAACCTCTCTAAAGTGCCTGAACGTTTAGGCTAGACATATCTAATGCATCTAATCAAAAACTAAACTGTTTACAAAAACAACATAAAAGCTACAGATACACAGTACCAGTCAAACGTTTGGACACACCTACTCATTCCAGGGTTTTTCTTAATTTTTTAAAACTATTTTCTACATTGTAGAATAATATTTAATTAAAACATCAAAACTCTGAAATAACACATGGAATCATGTTACGCATAAAAGTGTTAAACAAACCAAAAAATATTTGAGATTTGAGATTCTTCGAAGTAGCCACCCTTTGATTAAACAAATCTAATTTGTTTTTTCGACAGGACAATGACCCCAAACACACCTCCAGGCTGTGTAAGGGCTATTTGTCCAAGGAGAGTGATGGAGTGCTGCATCAGATGACGTGGCCTCCACAATCACCCGACAACCAAATTGAGATGGTTTGGGATGAGCTGGAACTGCAGAGTGAAGGAAAAGCAGCCAACAAGTGCTCAGCGTATGTGGGAACTCCTTCAAGACTGTTGGAAATCCATTCCAGTTGACTACCTCATGAAGCTGGTTGAGAGAAGCCTAGTGTGTGCAAAGCTGTCATCAAGCCAAAGGGTGGCTACTTGGAAGAATCTCAAATATAAAATATATTTTGATTCGTTTAACACTTTTTAGTTCCATATGAGTTATTTCATAGTTTTGATGTCTTCACTACTATTTTACATGGTAGAAATTTGTAAAAAATTCAAGAAAATCCTTGAATGAGTAGGTGTCCAAACTATTGACTGGTACGGTATGTAAAAAAGAAATGTCTGGTAAACTTTGTTTGAGATGTATGCAACTAGTACATCACTAATTGTGTGTCATTAACCTTGTAAAGCATAACATGCTCATATTATCCAAATATACAACCATGGGAAAAAACGGTTTACTTTTCTTTTTAACCTTTATATAACTAGGCAAGACGGTTAAGAACAAATGCTCATTTACAATGACGGCCTAACCCGCCAAACCGTATCCCGGATGGCGCTGGGCCAATTGTGTGCCACCCTATGGGACTCCCAATCACGGCCGGATGTGATACAGCCTGGAATCAAACCAGGGTCTGTAGTGACGCCTCTAGCACTGAGACGCAGTGCCCTTAGACCGCTGTGATACAGCCTGGAATCAAACCAGGGTCTGTAGTGACGCCTCTAGCACTGAGACGCAGTGCCCTTAGACCGCTGTGATACAGCCTGGAATCAAACCAGGGTCTGTAGTGACGCTCTAGCACTGAGACGCAGTGCCCTTAGACCGCTGTGATACAGCCTGGAATCAAACCAGGGTCTGTAGTGACGCCTAGCACTGAGATGCAGAGCCCTTTAGACCACTGTGATACAGCCTGGAATCGAACCGGGTCTGTAGTGACGCCTCTAGCACTGAGATGCAGTGCCCTTAGACCACTGTGATACAGCCTGGAATCGAACCGGGGTCTGTAGTGACGCCTCTAGCACTGAGATGCAGTGCCCTTAGACCTCTGTGATACAGCCTGGAATCAAACCAGGGTCTGTAGTGACGCCTCTAGCACTGAGATGCAGAGCCTTAGACCGCTGTGATACAGCCTGGAATCAAACCAGGGTCTGTAGTGACGCTCTAGCACTGAGATGCAGAGCCCTTAGACCGCTGTGATACAGCCTGGAATCAAACCAGGGTCTGTAGTGACGCCTCTAGCACTGAGATGCAGAGCCTTAGACCGCTGTGATACAGCCTGGAATCAAACCAGGGTCTGTAGTGACGCCTCTAGCACTGAGATGCAGAGCCCTTAGACCGCTGTGATACAGCCTGGAATCAAACCAGGGTCTGTAGTGACGCCTCTAGCACTGAGATGCAGAGCCCTTAGACCGCTGTGATACAGCCTGGAATCAAACCAGGGTCTGTAGTGACGCCTCTAGCACTGAGATGCAGAGCCTTAGACCGCTGTGATACAGCCTGGAATCAAACCAGGGTCTGTAGTGACGCTCTAGCACTGAGATGCAGAGCCTTAGACCGCTGTGATACAGCCTGGAATCAAAACCAGGTCTGTAGTGACGCCTCTAGCACTGAGATGCAGAGCCCTTAGACCGCTGTGATACAGCCTGGAATCAAACCAGGGTCTGTAGTGACGCCTCTAGCACTGAGATGCAGTGTCCTTAGACCGCTGTGATACAGCCTGGAATCAAACCAGGGTCTGTAGTGACGCCTCTAGCACTGAGATGCAGTGCCCTTAGACCTCTGCGCCACTCAGGAGCCCCTTTATATTACAGTGAACTTGGAGGGATTTTAATGAATGCAGGGTGTGAGTGGCAGGGGGAGTGGCTTGGTGTGGAAGGGGAGGGGCTTGGTGTCTGTGTGAGTGGTTGGGGGGGTTGGTGTGGAAGGGGAGGGGCTTGGTGTCTGTGTGAGTGGTTGGGGGGGGTTGGTGTGGAAGGAGGGCTTGGTGTCTGTGTGAGTGGTTGGGGGGGGAGGCTTGTGTGGAAGGGGAGGGGCTTGGTGTCTGTGTGAGTGGTTGGGGGGAGTGGCTTGCTGTGGAAGGAGGGGCTTGGTGTCTGTGTGAGTGGTTTGGGGGTTGGTGTGGAAGGAGGGGCTTGGTGTCTGTGTGAGTGGTTGGGGGGGAGGGCTTGGTGTGGAAGGGGAGGGCTTGGTGTCTGTGTGAGTGGCTGGGGGGGGTTGGTGTGGAAGGGGAGGGGCTTGGTGTCTGTGTGAGTGGCTGGGGGGGGTTGGTGTGGAAGGGGAGGGGCTTGGTGTCTGTGTGAGTGGCAGGGGGGGGGCTTGGAGGGATTTTAATGAATGCAGACATGCTAAATGTTCAACCATCCATTTTACTGTGTTAATATTGAGTTAGAATCCCTCAAAGTTCACTCTAATAGAACAGAATAATTATTTTGCTTTGTAAGTAGGAAAACCTGCAAAATTAGCATCCCCCCTCCGATTTGCCCGACGCAATTGAAACGTATCTTTGATGTTTCTGAGATTTGACAGTACAACAAAAAGGTTACATTACCGAAACATTCATTTTTTTTTTCCCCGTACAAAAAAAACATTGAGGATTAACCAATCGCATGGCGCTACAGAGGGTGGTGCGAACAGCACACCGCTGGGGAACGAGGACCTCTATACCAGGCGGCGTGAAAGGAAATGCCCGGAAGATCATTAAAGACTCCAGCCTTCCATGCCACAGACTGTTCTCTCTGCTTTTTGCACTGAAAGTGGTACCCGGAGCATCAAGTCTGACACCAACAGACTCCTGGACAGCTTCTACCCCCAAGTCACAGACTGTCTGCATTGAAATTTCTATACATTTACACTTACATACAATCAATGTATAAACTGCTGCTACTCCGTTTATTATATATCCTGATGCATCACGTTCCGCCTTTGCAGATCTACCCCTACCACTCCAGTATCCCTGCTCATTGTAAATATAGTATTGACACTGACCCTGGTACTGTCCCTGTATATAACTACTGACCCTGTATATAACTACTGACCCTTTATATAGCTACTGACCCTGTATATAGCTACTGACCCTGTATATAACTACTGACCCTGTATATAGCTACTGTCCCTGTATATAACTACTGACCCTGTATATAACTACTGACCCTTTATATAGCTACTGACCCTGTATATAACTACTGACCCTGTATATAACTACTGACCCTGGAACTGACCCTGTATATAACTACTGACCCTGTATATAGCTACTGACCCTGTATATAACTACTGACCCTGTATATAGCTACTGACCCTGTATATAACTACTGTCCCTGTATATA
>NC_088401.1:5766485-5783440 GCF_034236695.1 Oncorhynchus nerka | reverse complement strand
TCAGGTTCAGACTGGTCTACTACCATTGCTTTAATGTATTATTATTCTCATTAATATTGTTGTTGTAGTTGTTGTTAATGGTAATCCCATGTTGTTGTTGTTGTTAATGGTAATCCCATGTTGTAGTTGTTGTTAATGGTAATCCCATGTTGTAGTTGTTGTTAATGGTAATCCCATGTTGTAGTTGTTGTTAATGGTAATCCCATGTTGTAGTTGTTGTTAATGGTAATCCCAGTATTACTGCTGTTGGTCACACCATTTTTGTTAAATGTATACTTTGACAATGTAAGTAATTCAACTTGCCATGTCAATAAAGTTTACTGAATTGAATTTAATTGAAAGAGAGACAGAGGACAAGAGAGAGACAATCAAATGACTCATATTTACAACATTGGAAAACAAGAAAACAAAGCTGACTAAATTGGGGTCTGGCCTAAACAAAGAGTTGATTATCCTACTCTGTCAGAATACAAAGCAGAGACAGATCCTTACCAAGTACAGGCTGAGTGACCACTGATTGGCAATAGAAACTGGTAGACATATTGTAAAAAGACATGGCTACCCAAATAGGACATTTTATGTGGTCACCGCATGACAGGGAGAGTAGAGACAGACAGTTCACTCATCTACTGTAATTGATTATTCACAGAAACTACTACATCTATTCCAAATTCTATGTTATTAAAACTCAGAGCAAAACCCCCAAAAATACTTCATGGGACAAAGGAGCAACAGCTCCTCATGAATCCAAATACATATTTGCATATTAAATACATATTTACATATTAAATATATTAGCATATTAAATACATATTGCATATTAAATACACATTGCATATTCAATACCATATTTGCATATTAAATACATATTTTCCGTAGACTAAAGGGCACTGAATAAAAACATAACATCTGCATATTAATATAATTGTAATATTAAATAGTATTATGGGTAGTAGGGGTCATGGCGCGACAGCCGATTAATGATAAGTGTTGAAGTAGGAGTACTAATGGCGATAGTAGTTTTAGTAATGTTGTAATGGTGAGGATGACCGTTAGTTAGTTATAATTTGAATTTATAGTTTTAGTAGGTAGTAGGAATAGATATTAGAGTATAAATACTACTAGTAGTAATAGTAGCAGATATATTAGTGGTATAAATACTACTAGTAGTAGTAATACTACTAGTGGTAATGGTAGTAGAGATATTAGAGGTAGTAATACTACTAGTGGTAATTGTAGTAGAGATATTAGTGGTATAAATACTACTAGTGGTAATGGTGGTAGTAGAGTATAAATACTACTATATTAGAGAGATATTAGAGGTAGTAATACTACTAGTGGTATGGTATAGAGTGGTGAAGATCATTAGAGGTATAAATATACTAGAAGGTAAATAGTAATTAGTAGAGTGGTAATGGTGGTAGTAGAGATATTAGAGGTATAAATACTACTAGTGGTAATGGTGGTAGTAGAGATATTAGGTATAAATACTACTAGTGGTAATGGTAGTAGAGAGATATTAGAATTAGTAATACTACTAGTGGTAATGGTAGTAGAGATATTAGGTATAAATACTACTAGTGGTAATGGTAGAATATTAGAGGTAGTAATACTACTAGTGGTAATGATAGTAGAGATATTAGGAGGTATAATACTACTAGTGGTAATGGTAGTAGAGATATTAGAGGTAGTATACTACTAGTGGTAATGGTAGTAGAGATATTAAAGTATAAATACTACTAGTGGTAATGGTAGAGATATTAGAGGTATAAATACTACTGGTGGTAATGATAGTAGAGAGATATTAGAGTAGTAATACTACTAGTGGTAATGGTAGTAGAGATATTAGTGTGGTATAAAGTTACTAGTGGTAATGGTGGTAGTAGAGATATTAGAGGTATAAATACTGCTAGTGGTAATGGTAGTAGAGATATTAGAGGTATAAATACTACTAGTAGTAATAGTAGTAGAGATATTAGAGTATAACTACTACTAGGTAGTAATGGTGGTAGTAGAGATATTAGAGGTATAAATACTACTAGTGGTAATGGTAGTAGAGATATTAGAGGTATAAATACTACTAGTGGTAATGGTAGAGATATTAGAGGTATAAATACTACTAGTGGTAATGGTAGAGATATTAGAGGTATAAATACTTCTAGTGGTAATGGTGGTAGTAGAGATATTAGAGGTATAAATACTACTAGTGGTAATGGTAGTAGAGATATTAGAGGTATAAATACTACTAGTGGTAATGGTGGGAGAGATATTAGAGGCATAAATACTACTAGTGGTAATGGTGGTAGAGATATTAGAGGTAGAAATACTACTAATGGTAATGGTAGAGATATTAGAGGTATAAATACTACTAGTGGTAATGGTAGTAGAGATATTAGAGGTATAAATGATACTAGTGGTAATGGTAGTAGAGATATTAGAGGTATAAATACTACTAGTGGTAATGGTAGAGATATTAGAGGTAGACATGATAATCTGATGTGGTAATGGTGGTAGAGATATTAGAGATGTAGACATACTACTAAGTGGTAATGGTGCTAGAGATATTAGAGGTAGACATAATACTAGTGGTAATGGTGCTAGAGATATTGGAGATAGACATGATACTAGTGAGTAGTTATAATTTGTAATGAGAGTGGATTCTCATTACCAGCCATCACTAGTATGAAAACTAAATACAGGCACAGACTGTGTGTGGAAAATGATTTAAGACTGAGACTCTCTCCAATTACAACCCGACATTGCAGAGGTATGTGCATCCTTTCAAGCACACCCTTCTCATTAACCTGTGGTGAGTTATTCACCATTTTCGATGACCAAATAAGGTTTTATATGTAAGATGGTTAAATAAAGAGCCATATTATTATTTGTGCCCTGGTCCTATAAGAGCTCTTTGTCACTTCCCACAGTCGGGTTGTGACGACAACTCACACTCATTCTTATGTTTAATGAATGTATCGTATAGTGTGTGTGTGTGTGTGTGTGTGTGTGTGTGTGTGTGTGTGTGTGTGTGTGTGTGTGTGTGTGTGTGTGTGTGTGTGTGTGTGGCGAGAGCTTACAATCATGGCAAAAAACAACATTTGAGAGTGCGCTGACCCTGGTGCTAGAGGAGGTACACAGCTGGAGGTTGAATGTTTGAAGAGTACGGCACAATAAAAGTTGGGGAACCACTGCTCTAGAGCACACAAAAGCGATACCTACCTCGGCCTAAACATCAGCGCCACACGCAACTTCCATAAAGCTGTGAAGCGATCTAGAGAGACAAGACAAGAAGGGCCTTCTATGCCCTCAAAAGGAACATAACATTTGACATACCAACTAGGATCTGGCTAAAAATACTTGGATCAGTTATAAAACCCATTGCCCTTTATGGCTGTGAGGTCTGGGACAAACACCAAGTGAGACTCTGTACATGCAGAATTCTGCAAAACATCCTCCGTGTACAATGCAACCCGCCATAATGCATTTAGAACAGAGAATTGGGACGATTCCTGCTAATTATCCAAATCAGAAGAGATCATTTAAATTCTGCGACCACCGAAAAATAAGTAATTCCCAAACCTTCCATAACAAAGCCATCACCTACAGAGATGAACCTGGAGAAGGAGTCCCTAAGCAAGCTGGTCCTGGAGGCTCTGTTCACAAACACAAACACACCCTACAGAGCCCAGGACAGCAGCACGATTAGACACAACCAAATCATGAGAAAACAAAAGATAATTACATGACACAGTGGAAATAATTTGCCAAACATCCAGGAGCTTAAACTAGAATGCTGTTTGGCCCTAAACAGAAAGTACACAGTGCAGCATGACCACTGACTGACCCAAGCTTTGACTATGTACAGACTCAGTGAGCACTAGCCTTGCTAGCGAGAAGGCCGCTGTAGAGCGGACCCGAGATCTCAAGAAGACAGGCTATGTGCTCACTGCCCACAAATGATAAACTACTGGTGAAATACACAGTGTGCCATCACAGCAAGAAGATTTGTGACCTGTCACACAAGAAAAGCTAAACCAGTAAATAACAAAGCATAATATTTAAGTTAATTTGTTTTCCTTTGTACTGCACATCATTACAACACTGTATATAGACATATTTATGGTCCACGCATATTGGTGGGAGAGCCCAGTTGGTGGAGAGAGGCCCAGTTGATGGAGAGCGCCCAGTTGGTGGAGAGAGGCCCAGTTTATGGAGAGCTGGCCCAGTTGGTGGAGAGAGGCCCAGTTGGTGGAGAGCGGCCCAGTTGGTGGAGAGCGCCCAGTTGGTGGAGATGGCTCAGTTGGTGGAGAGCGGCCCAGTTGTGGAGCATGGCCCAGTTGGTGTAGAGCGGCCCAGTTGGTGGAGAGCGGCCCAGTTGGTGGAGCATGGCCTAGTTGGTGGAGAGCGGCCCAGTTGGTGGAGCATGGCCCAGTTGGTGAGAGCGCCCAGTTGGTGGAGAGCTGCCCAGTTGGTGGAGCGTGGCCCAGCTGGTGGAGAGAGGCCCAGTTGGTGGAGAGGCCCAGTTGGTGGAGAGAGGCCCAGTTGGTGGAGAGCTGGCCCAGTTGGTGGAGAGAGGCCCAGTTGGTGGAGCATGGCTAGGGTTGGGGAGAGCGGCCCAGTTGGTGGAGATGGCCCAGTTGGTGGAGAGCGCCCAGTGCTGGTGGGAGAGGCCCAGTTGGTGGAGCATGGCCCGGTTGGGGAGCCCAGTTGGTGGAGCATGGCCTAGTTGGTGTAGAGCGGCCCAGTTGGTGGAGATGGCCCAGTTGGCAGGAGAGGCCCAGTTGGTGGAGAGCGCCCAGTTGGTGGACAACGGCCCAGTTGGTGGAGCATGGCCCAGTTGGTGAGAGCGGCCCACCAGAGCGTGGCCCAGTTGGTGTGAGCGGCCCAGCTGGTGGAGAGCGCCCAGTTGGTGAGCGTGGTGTTGGTAGAGCGTGGCCCAGTTGGTGGAGAGCGGCCAGGCTGGTGGAGCATGGCCTAGTTGGTGGAGAGCGGCCCAGTTGGTGGAGCATGGCCCAGTTGGTGGAACATGGCCCGGTTGGGGGAGAGCGGCCCAGTTGGTGGAGCATGGCCCAGTTGGTGGAGAGCGGCCCAGTTGGTGGAGAGCGGCCCAGTTGGTGGAACATGGCCCAGTTGGTGGAGCATGGCAAGGTTGGGGGAGAGCGGCCCAGTTGGTGGAGAGCGGCCCAGTTGGTGGAGAGCGGCCCAGTTGGTGGAGCATGGCCGAGTTGGTGTAGAGCGGCTCAGTTGGTGGAGAGCGGCGCAGTTGGTGGAGCGTGGCCCAGTTGGTGGAGCGTGGCCCAGTTGGTGGAGAGCGGTCCAGTTGGTGGAGAGTGGCCCAGTTGGTGGAGCGTGGCCCAGTTGGTGGAGCGTGGCCCAGTTGGTGGAGCATGGCCCAGTTGGTGGAGAGCGGCCCAGTTGGTGGAGCATGGCCGAGTTGGTGTAGAGCGGCTCAGTTGGTGGAGAGCGGCCCAGTTGGTGGAGCGTGGCCCAGTTGGTGGAGAGCGGCACAGTTGGTGGAGAGCGGCCCAGTTGGTGGAGCGTGGCCCAGTTGGTGGAGCTTGGCCTAGTTGGTGGAGAGCGGCCCAGTTGGTGGAGAGTGGCCCAGTTGGTGGAGAGCGGCCCAGTTGGTGGAGCGTGGCCCAGTTGGTGGAGAGCGGCCCAGTTGGTGGAGCGTGGCCCAGTTGGTGGAGAGCGGCCCAGTTGGTGGACAGCGGCCCAGTTGGTGGAGAGCGGCCCAGTTGGTGGAGCATGGCCCAGTTGGTGGAGAGCGGCCCAGTTGGTGGACAGCGGCCCAGTTGGTGGAGCATGGCCCAGTTGGTGGAGAGCGGCCCAGTTGGTGGAGAGTGGCCCAGTTGGTGGAGCATGGCCCAGTTGGTGGAGCATGGCCCAGTTGGTGGAGAGCGGCCCAGTTGGTGGAGAGCGGCCCAGTTGGTGGAGAGCGGCACAGTTGGTGGAGAGCGGCCCAGTTGGTGGAGAGCGGCCCAGTTGGGGAGCGGCCCAGTTGGTGGAGAGGGCCCAGTTGGTGGAGAGCGGCCCAGTTGGTGGAGCGTGGCCCAGTTGGTGGGAGAGGCCCAGTTGGTGGAGATCGCCCAGTTGGTGGAGAACGGCCCAGTTGGTGGAGCGGGCCCAGTTGGTGGAGCGTCCCAGTTGGTGGAGCATGGCCCAGTTGGTGGAGCATGGCTCAGCTGGTGGAGAGCGGCCCAGTTGGTGGAGCATGGCCTAGTTGGTGGAGCGTGGCCCAGCTGGTGGAGATGGCCCAGTTGGTGGAGAGCGGCTCCAGTTGGTGGAGAGGCCCAGTGGGTGGGAGGAGCGCCCAGTTGGTGAGAGCGGCCCAGTTGGTGGAGCGTGGCGCTTGCAATGCCAGTTGGTGTAGAGCGGTGTTTGAGCGGGCCCTGGGGGACCAGTTTGGAGAGAAATTGTTTTTAGAGAGCTACTGGCTAAATGACTCTACTGGTGGAAATCTCAGCTGGTGAGAGAGCCCAGTCTGCTAAATGACTCACTACTGTAGCCAGGACAGCGGCCCAGTCTGGTGAGCATGGCCGAGTTGAGGTAGAGCGGCTCTTGGTGGAGAGGGGCCCAGTTGGTGGAATGACCCAGTTGTGGAGCGTGGCCCAGTTGGTGAGTGGCCCAGAGATCGCCCAGTTGGTGGAGAGCGGCCCAGTTGGTGTAGAGCGGCTCAGTTGGTGGAGAGGGGCCCAGTTGGTGGAGCATGGCTCCAGTTGGTGGAGAGCGGCTCAGTTGGTGGAGAGTGGCCCAGTTGGTGGAGCGTGGCCCAGTTGGTGGAGAGTGGCCCAGTTGGTGGAGCATGGCCCAGTTGGTGGAAGCCAGTCCCAGCTGGTGGAGCATGGCCCAGTTGGTGGAGAGCGGCTCAGTCGGTGGAGCGTGGCCCAGTTGGTGGAGCGTGGCCCAGTTGGTGTAGAGCGCCCCAGTTGGTGGAGCATGGCCCAGTTGGTGGAGAGTGGCCCAGTTGGTGGAGAGTGGCCCAGCTGGTGGAGATCGCCCAGTTGGTGGAGAGCGTGGCCCAGTTGGTGTGAGAGCGGCCCAGCTGGTGGAAAGCGTCCCAGTTGGTGGAGCATGGCCCAGTTGGTGTAGATCGGCCCAGTTGGTGGGCATGTCCGAGGAGCGGCCCAGTTGGTGGAGCGTGGCCTAGTTGGTGGAGCGTGGCCCAGCTGGTGGAGCATGGCCCAGCTGGTGGAGAGCGGCCCAGTTGGTGGAGAGTGGCCCAGTTGGTGGAGAGCGCCCAGTTGGTGGAGCGTGGCCCAGTTGGTGGAGCGTGGCCCAGTTGGTGGAGAGCGGCCCAGTGGGTGGAGCGTGGCCCAGCTGGTGGAGCGTGGCTCCAGTTGGTGGAGAGCGGCCCAGTTGGTGGAGAGCGGCCCAGTTGGTGGAGAGTGGCCCAGTTGGTGGAGCATGGCCCAGTTGGTGGAGAGAGGACCAGCTGGTGGGAGAGGCCCAGTTGGTGGAGAGCGCAACAGTTGGTGGACAGCGGCCCAGTTGGTGGAGCTGGTGAGGTAGAGCGGCCCAGCTGGTGGATCGGGGCCCAGTTGGTGGAGCGTGGCCCAGTTGGTGGAGCATGTAGGCGGAGAGTGGCCCAGTTGGTGGAGAGGGGCCCAGTTGGTGGAGCGGCCCAGTTGGTGGAGAGCAGTTGGTGGAAAGCGTCCAGTTGGTGGGAGCATGGCACAGTTGGTGTAGAGCGGCCCAGTTGGTGGAGAGCTGCCCAGCTGTGGAGCGTGGCCCAGTTGGTGGAGCGTGGCCCAGTTGGTGGAGCATGGCCCAGTTGGTGGAGAGCGGCCCAGTTGGTGAGAGTGGCCCAGCTGGGTGGAGAGGGCCCAGCTGGTGGAGCGTGGCCCAGTTGGTGGAGCGTAGAGCCCAGTTGGTGGAGACGCCCAGTTGGTGGAGCATGGCCCAGTTGGTGGAGAACGGCCCAGTTGGTGGAGCATGGCCCAGCTGGTGGAGCATGGCCCAATTGGTGGAGCATGGCCCAGTTGGTGGAGCGTCCAGTTGGTGGAGAGCATGGCCCAGTTGGTGGAGACATGGCCCAGTTGGTGGAGAGCTGCCCAGCTGGTGGAGCGTGGCCCAGTTGGTGGAGAGCGGCCCAGTTGGTGGAGCATGGCCCAGTTGGTGGAGAGTGGCACAGTTGGTGGAGCATGGCCCAGTTGGTGGAGAGAGCCCAGCTGGTGGAGAGCGGCCCAGTTGGTGGAGAGCGGCCCAGTTGGTGGAGCCAGGAGGCCCAGTTGGTGGAGCGTGGCCCAGTTGGTGGAGCATGGCCCAGTTGGTGGAGCGTGGCCCAGTTGGTGGAGCGTGGCCCAGTTGGTGGGAGCGGCCCAGTTGGTGGAGCGTGGCCCAGTTGGTGGAGCGTGGCCCAGTTGGTGGAGAGTCCGAGTTGGTGGAGCTGGCCCAGTTGGTGGAGCGTGGCCCAGTTGGTGGAGAGCTGACCGTGGAGCATGGCCTAGCTGGTGTAGCGTGGCCCAGTTGGTGGAGCGTGGGCCCAGCTGGTGGAGAGCGTCCCAGCTGGTGGAGAGCGCCCAGTTGGTGGAGCATGGCCCAGTTGGTGGAGCATGGCCTAGCTGGTGGAGAACGGGCCCAGTTGGTGGACAGTGGCCCAGTTGGTGGAGCATGGCCCAGTTGGTGGAGAGCGTCCAGTTGGTGGAGAGCACAGGAGTTGTGGCCCAGTTGGTGGAGAGCGCCCAGTTGGTGGAACATGGCCCAGTTGGTGGAGAGAGGCCCAGCTGGTGGAGAGCGGCACAGTTGGTGGAGAGAGGCCCAGCTGGTGGAGAGCGCCCAGCTGGTGGAGAGTGGCCCAGTTGGTGGAGCGTGGCCCAGTTGGTGGAGCATGGCCCAGTTGGTGGAGAGGGGCCCAGGTTGCAGGAGAGCTGGTGGTGAGCGGCCCAGTTGGTGGGAGCGAGGCCCAGTTGGTGGAGCTGGCCCAGTTGGTGGAGCATGGCCCAGTTGGTGGAGAGAGGCCCAGTTGGTGGAGAGCGGCACAGTTGGTGGAGAGTGGCCCAGTTGGTGGGAGCAGGAGGGCCCAGTTGGTGGAGCGTGGCCCAGTTGGTGGAGAGCGGCCCAGTTGGTGGAGCATGGCCCAGTTGGTGTAGAGCATGGCCCAGTTGGTGGAGAATGGCCCAGTTGGTGGACAGCATGGACCAGCCAGGAGCAGGCCCAGTTGGTGGAGAGCGGCCCTAGTTGGTGGAGAGGGCCTGCCAGGTGGAGAGCCCAGTTGGTGGAGCGTGGCCCAGTTGGTGGAGCGTGGCCCAGTTGGTGTAGAGCGGCCCAGTTGGTGGAGCATGGCCCAGTTGGTGGAGCATGGCCCAGTTGGTGGAGAACGGCCCAGTTGGTGGACAGCGGCCCAGTTGGTGGAGCATGGCCCAGTTGGTGGAGCATGGCCCAGTTGGTGGAGAGCGGCCCAGTTGGTGGAGCATGGCCTAGTTGGTGGAGAGCGGCCCAGTTGGTGGAGCGTGGCCCAGTTGGTGGAGCGTGGTCCAGTTGGTGAGAGCGGCCAGTTGGTGGAGCATGGCCCAGTTGGTGGAGATGGCCCAGGTGGTGGAGAATGGCCCAGTTGGTGGACAGCGCCCAGTTGGTGGAGGGCCCAGTTGGTGGAGAGCGGCCCAGTTGGTGGAGAGTGGCCCAGTTGGTGGAGAGTGGCCCAGTTGGTGGAGAGGGCCCAGTTGGTGTAGAGCGGCCCAGTTGGTGGAGCATGGCCCAGTTGGTGAGAGCAGTTGGTGGAGAGCGGCCCAGTTGGTGGAGAACGGCCCAGTTGCTGGAGAGCGGCCCAGTTGGTGGAGCGCGTGGCGCTTGCAATGCCACGGTCGTGTGTTTGATTCTGGGGACCTGTTTATGAAATTGTTTTTCACAATACTGCTAAATGACTCTCTACTGCTGGTGGAGCTAAATGACTCACTACTGTAAATCTCTTGGATGAGAGAGCTGCTGAATGACCCAGTTGGTGTCTAGATGACTCCAGTTGGTGAGCATGGCCCAGTTGGTGGAGCATGGCCCAGTTGGTGGAGAAGCGGCCAAGCTGGTGGACAGGGCCCAGCTGGTGGAGCATGGCCCAGTTGGTGGAGCATGGCCCAGTTGGTGGATAGCGGCCCAGTTGGTGGAGAGCGGCCCAGTTGGTGGAGAGCGGCCCAGTTGGTGGAGAGCTGCACAGTTGGTGGAAAGTCATCCCAGGAGAGCATGGCCGAGTTGGTGGAGAGCCAGCTCAGTTGGTGGAGATGGCCCAGCTGGTGGAGCATGGCCCAGTTGGTGGAGCGTGGCCCAGTTGGTGGAGATGGCCCCAGTGGGGGAGAGCGGCCCAGTTGGTGGAGAGCGGCCCCAGTTGGTGGAGAGCGGCACAGTTGGTGGAGAGCGGCCCAGTTGGTGGAGAGCTGCCCAGTTGGTGGAGCACGCCCAGTTGGTGGAGAGAGGCCCAGTTGGTGGAGAGCTCCAGTTGGTGGAGAGTGGCCCAGTTGGTGGAGAGAGGCGCAGTTGGTGGAGAGCGGCCCAGTTGGTGGAGAGTGGCCCAGTTGGTGGAGAGCGGCCCAGTTGGTGGAGAACATGGCCCAGTTGGTGGAGAGGCCCAGCTGGGGGAGAGCGTGGCCCAGTTGGTGGAGCATGGCCTAGTTGGTGTAGAGCGCAGTTGGTGGAGAGGCACAGTTGGTGGAGAGTGGCCCAGTTGGTGGAGCGTGGCCCAGTTGGTGGAGCGTGGCCCAGTTGGTGGAGCGGCCCACCAGGAGCATCGCCCAGTTGGTGGAGAGCGGCTCCAGCTGGTGGAGATGCCCAGTTGGTGGAGCGTGGCCCAGCTGGTGGAGCGCGTGCCCAGTTGGTGGAGAGCGGCCCAGTTGGTGGAGCATGGCCTAGTTGGTGTAGATGGCCCAGTTGGTGGAACATGGCCCAGTTGGGGAGAGCAGTTGGTGGAGCATGGCCCAGTTGGTGGAGAGCCCAGTTGGTGGAGCCCAGTTGGTGGAACATGGCCCAGTTGGTGGAGCATGGCAAGGTTGGGTGGAGAGCGGCCAGCTGGTGGAGAGCGTCTGTACAGGAGAGCGTCCAGTTGGTGGAGCGTGGCCCAGTTGGTGGAGCGGCTCAGTTGGTGGAGAGCGGCTTGAGTTGGTCCAGTTGGTGGAGAGGCACAGTTGGTGGAGCGTGGCCCAGTTGGTGGAGCGTGGCCCAGTTGGTGGAGCGTGGCCCAGTTGGTGGAGCGTGGCCCAGTTGGTGGAGCATGGCCTCTAGTTGGTGGAGAGCTAAATGGCCCAGCTGGTGGAGCATGACTCAACCAGTTGGTGGAGCGCGAATGACTCACTAGTTGGTGGAGAGCGGCCCAGTTGGTGGAGCATGGCCAGTGGATGGAGAGCGGCACAGTGGTGGAGAGGGGCCCAGTTGGTGGAGCGTGGCCCAGTTGGTGGAGCATGGCCCAGTTGGTGGAGAGTGGCCCAGTTGGTGGAGAGCGGCCCAGTTGGTGGAGAGCGGCCCAGTTGGTGGAGAGAGCGGCACAGCTGGTGGAGAGCGGCTCCAGTTGGTGGAGAGAGGCCCAGCTGGTGGGAGAGCGCCCAGTTGGTGGAGCGGCCCAGTTGGTGGAGCGGCCCAGTTGGTGGAGAGCGTCCAGTTGGTGGAGAGCGCCCAGTTGGTGGGAGAGGCCCAGTTGGTGGAGAGCGCCCAGTTGGTGGAGAGCCCAGTTGAGATGGGCCCAGTTGGTGGAGAGAGGCCCAGTTGGTGGAGAGCATGGCCCAGTTGGTGGAGATCGGCCCAGTTGGTGGAGAGGTCCAGTTGGTGGAGAGCGGCCCAGTTGGTGGAGAGCGGCCCAGTTGGTGGAGCTGGTGGAGCGGAGAGCTGGGGCCCAGTTGGTGGAGAGGGGCCCAGTTGGTGGAGAGTGGCCCAGTTGGTGGAGCGTGGCCCAGTTGGTGGAGCGTGGAGTGGCCCAGCAGGAGCCACGGCCCAGTTGGTGAGATTCCCAGCTGGTGGAGCATGGCCTGTAGAGCGGCTCAGTTGGTGGAGATTGTTTTTCCAGTACTGGTGGAAATGGCCCACTGGTGGAGCGTGGCCCAGTGGTGGAGAGTGGCACATGAGAGTGGCCCACTGGTGGAGAGCCCAGTTGGTGGCCCAGTTGGTGAGAGAGTCTGGTGAATGACGGTCCAGCTGGTGGAAATGGCCCAGTTGGTGAGTCTGCTGGAGCACTCAGTTGGTGGAAAGCTCCAGTTGGTGGAGAGCGCCCAGTTGGTGGAGCATGGCCCAGTTGATGGAGAGGGCCCAGTTGGTGGAGAGGGGCCCAGTTGGTGGAGCGTGGCCCAGTTGGTGGAGCGTGGCCCAGTTGGTGGAGAGTGGCCCAGTTGGTGGAGCATGGCCAGTTGGTGGAGAGCGGCCCAGTGAGCATTGGTGGAGAGTGGCCCAGTTGGTGGAGAGCGGCCCAGTTGGTGGAGATGGCCCAGTTGGTGGAGAGCGGCCCAGTTGGTGGAGAGTGGAGTTGGTGGAGCGTGGCACAGCTGGTGGAGCGTGGCCCAGTTGGTGGAGCATGGCCCAGTTGGTGGAGAGCGGCCCAGTTGGTGGAGAGTGGCCCAGTTGGTGGAGCGTGGCCCAGTTGGTGGAGCGTGGCCCAGTTGGTGGAGCGTGGCCCAGTTGGTGAGAGTGGCCCAGTTGGTGGAGAGTGGCCCAGTTGGTTGGTGGAGAGCGGGGGCCTGTTTATGAAATTGGTGGAGCTAAATGACTCTCCTGTAAAGTTGGTGTAGAGCTGCTAAATGACTCACTAGTTGGTGAGAGCTGAATGGCCCAGTTGGTGGAGCTGAATGACCCAGCTGGTGAGACAGTGGCCCAGTTGGTGGAGATGGCCCAGTTGGTGGAGAGCGGCCCAGTTGGTGGAGAGGGGCCCAGTTGGTGGAGCGTGGCCCAGCTGGTGGAGCATGGCCCAGTTGGGGAGCATGGCCCAGTTGGTGGAGAGCGGCCCAGTTGGTGGAGCGTGGCCCAGTTGGTGGAGCGTGGCCCAGTTGGTGGAGAGTGGCCCAGTTGGTGGAGAGCGGCCCAGCTGGTGGAGAGTGGCCCAGTTGGTGGAGAGCGGCACAGCTGGTGGAGCGGCCCAGTTGGTGGAACGTGGCCCAGTTGGTGGAGAGAGGCCCAGTTGGTGCCCAGTTGGTGGAGAGTGGCCCAGTTGGTGGAGAGCGCAGTTGGTGAAGCATGGCCCAGTTGGTGGAGAGAGGCCCAGTTGGTGGAGAGCTGCCCAGTTGGTGGAGCATGGCCCAGTTGGTGGAGGGGCCCAGTTGGTGGAGCATGGCCCAGTTGGTGGAGATGGCCCAGCTGGTGGAGAGGGGCCCAGTTGGTGGAGAGCGGCCCAGTTGGTGAGAGCAGTTGGTGGAGCGTGGCCCAGTTGGTGGAGCGCCCAGTTGGTGGAGAGAGGCCCAGTTGGTGGAGAGCGTCCAGTTGGTGGCCCAGTTGGTGGAGAGCGGCCCAGTTGGTGGAGCGTGGCCCAGTCGGTGGAGCATGGCCCAGCTGGTGGAGAGCGGCCCAGTTGGTGGAGCATGGCCCAGTTGGTGGAGAGCGGCCCAGTTGGTGGAGCATGGCCCAGTTGGTGGAGCATGGCCCAGTTGGGTGGAGAGAGGCCCAGTTGGTGGAGAGCCCCAGTTGGTGGAGAGGCCCAGTTGGTGGAGCGTGGCCCAGTTGGTGGAGCGTGGCCCAGCTGGTGGAGAGTGGCCCAGTTGGTGGAGCATGGCCCAGTTGGTGGAGATGGCACAGTTGGTGAGCGTGGCCCAGTTGGTGGAGCGTGGCCCAGTTGGTGGAGCGTGGCCCAGTTGGTGGAGAGCGGCCCAGTTGGTGGAGCATGGCCCAGTTGGTGGAGAGCGGCCCAGTTGGTGCAGAGCGTGGCCCAGTTGGTGGAGAGTGGCCCAGTTGGTGAGAGCGGCCCAGTTGGCAACCAGCTGGTGGAGCATGGCCTAGTTGGTGGAGAGGGGCCCAGTTGGTGGGCATGCTGCCCAGTTGGTGGAGCATGGCCCAGTTGGTGGAGAGTGGCCCAGTTGGTGGAGAGCGGCCCAGTTGGTGGAGAGAGGCCCAGTTGGTGGAGAGAGGCCCAGTTGGTGGGAGCATGGCCCAGTTGGTGGAGAGCATGGCCCAGTTGGTGGAGAGTGGCCCAGTTGGTGGAGAGCGGCCCAGTTGGTGGAGCGTGGCGCTTGTCCAGTTGGTGATTCCTCTGGGGGACCTGTTTATGAAATTGTTTTCAGCAAATACTGGAGTAAATCTCTGTGGATGAGAGCCCAGTGAGCCCAGTACTGGTGGAGAGCTGCTGAATGACTCCAGTTGGTGAGACAGCGACCAGTTGGTGGAGCATGGCCGAGTTGAGTAGAGCTCAGTTGGTGGAGAGGGGCCCAGTTGGTGGAGCGTGGCCCAGTTGGTGGAGCGTGGCCCAGTTGGTGGAGATGGCCCAGTTGGTGGAGATGGCCCAGTTGGTGGAGAGCGGCCCAGCTGGTGGAGAGAGCGAGCATGGCCCAGTTGGTGGAGCATGGCCCAGTTGGTGGAGCCCAGTTGGTGGAGAGGGCCCAGTTGGTGGAGCGGCCCAGCTGGTGGAGAGCGGCCCAGTTGGTGGAGCGTGGGCCCAGTTGGTGGGAGCATGGCCCAGTTGGTGGAGAGCGGCCCAGTTGGTGGAGAGCGTGGCCCAGTTGGTGGAGAGTGGCCCAGTTGGTGGAGCGCGTCCAGTTGGTGGAGAGCCCAGTTGGTGGAGCATGGCCCAGTTGGTGGAACAGGCCCAGTTGGTGGAGAGCGGCCCAGTTGGTGGAGCAGTTGGTGGCCCAGTTGGTGGAGAGCGGCCCAGTTGGTGGAGAGCTGCCCAGTTGGTGGAGAGTGGCCCAGTTGGTGGAACATGGCCCAGTTGGTGGAGCATGGCAAGGTTGGGGGAGAGTGGCCCAGTTGGTGGAGAGCGGCCCAGTTGGTGGAGAGCGGCCCAGTTGGTGGAGCGTGGCCCAGTTGGTGAGCGTGGCCCAGCTGGTGGAGAGCGGCCCAGTTGGTGGAGCGTGGCCCAGTTGGTGGAGCGTGGGCCCAGTTGGTGGAGAGCGGTCCAGTTGGTGGAGCGTGGCCCAGTTGGTGGAGCGTGGCCCAGTTGGTGGAGAGGGCCCAGTTGGTGGAGCATGGCCTCAGTTGGTGGAGATGGCCCAGTTGGTGGAGCATGGCCCAGTTGGTGTAGAGAAGTTGGTGGAGAGCGGCCCAGTTGGTGGAGAGTGGCCCAGCTGGTGGAGAGCGGCCCAGTTGGTGGAGTGGCCCAGTTGGTGGAGAGCCCAGTTGGTGGAGCTGGTGGAGCATGGCCCAGTTGGTGGAGCATGGCCAGTTGGTGGAGAGGCCCAGTTGGTGGAGATGGCCCAGTTGGTGGAGAGCGGCACAGTTGGTGGGGAGCGGCCCAGTTGGTGGAGAGAGGCCCAGTTGGTGAGAGCGGCCCAGTTGGTGGAGAGCCCAGTTGGTGGAGCGTGGCAATGCCACGGGTGGAGCATGGGGGACCTGTTTATGAAATTGTTTTTCACAATACTGCTAAATGGCCCAGTTGGTGAGAGAGTCTGCTAAATGACTCACACTGTAAATCTCTTTGGATGAGAGAGTCTGCATGGCCCAGTTGGTGGAGAGCGGCCCAGTTGGTGGAGCGTGGCCCAGTTGGTGGAGCGTGGCCCAGTTGGTGTAGAGCGGCCCAGTTGGTGGAGCATGGCCCAGTTGGTGGAGCATGGCCCAGTTGGTGGAGAACGGCCCAGTTGGTGGACAGCGGCCCAGTTGGTGGAGCATGGCCCAGTTGGTGGAGAACGGCCCAGTTGGTGGAGAGTGGCCCAGTTGGTGGAGAGCGGCCCAGTTGGTGGAGAGCGGCCCAGTTGGTGGAGAGCGGCCCAGTTGGTGGACAGCGGCCCAGTTGGTGGAGCATGGCCCAGTTGGTGGAGCATGGCCCAGTTGGTGGAGAGGGGCCCAGTTGGTGGAGAGCGGCCCAGTTGGTGGAGAGCGGCCCAGTTGGTGGAGAGCGGCACAGTTGGTGGAGAGCGGCCCAGTTGGTGGAGAGCTGCCCAGTTGGTGGAGCACGGCCCAGTTGGTGGAGAGAGGCCCAGTTGGTGGAGAGCGGCACAGTTGGTGGAGAGTGGCCCAGTTGGTGGAGAGCGGCCCAGTTGGTGGAGATGGCCCAGTTGGTGGAGAGCGGCCCAGTTGGTGGAGAGCGGCACAGTTGGTGGAGAGCGGCCCAGTTGGTGGAGCATCCAGCTGGTGGAGAGCGCCCAGTTGGTGGAGCTGCCCAGTTGGTGGAGAGCGCCCAGTTGGTGGAGCGTGGCCTAGTTGTAGGAGCTGGTGTAGAGAGCGCCCAGTTGGTGGAGCATGGCCCAGTTGGTGGAGCATGGCCCAGTTGGTGGAGGAGAGGGGCCCAGTTGGTGGAGAGCGTGGAGCATGGCCAGTTGGTGGAGCGCCCAGTTGGTGGAGCGTGCACAGTTTGGTGGAGAAGTGCCCAGCAGTTGGTGGAGAGCATGGCCCAGTTGGTGAAGCACGGCCCAGTTGGTGGAGAGAGGCCCAGTTGGTGAGAGCTGCCCAGTTGGTGGAGTGGACAGTTGGTGGAGAGCGGCCCAGTTGGTGGATAGCAGCCCAGTTGGTGGAGAGCGGCCCAGTTGGTGGAGAGCGGCCCAGTTGGTGGAGAGCGCTCCAGCTGGTGGAGAGCGGCCCAGTTGGTGGAGAGCGGCCCAGTTGGTGGAGCGTGGCGCTTGCAATGCCACGGTCGTGTGTTTGATTCCCTGGGGGACCTGTTTATGAAATTGTTTTTCACAATACTGCTAAATGACTCTCACTGTAAATCTCTCTGGATGAGAGAGTCTGCTAAATGACTCACTACTGTAAATCTCTTTGGATGAGAGAGTCTGCTGAATGACTCACTACTGTAAATCTCTGGATAAGAGGAGTCTGCTGAATGACTCACTACTGTAAATCTCTCTGGATGAGACAGCGGCCCAGTTGGTGGAGCATGGCCGAGTTGGTGTAGAGCGGCTCAGTTGGTGGAA